>NC_060170.1:24352583-24354387 GCF_021292245.1 Micropterus dolomieu | reverse complement strand
CTCCTTGGCCTCCACGACTGGCTCCAGTCCGCCTGCAGGGCTCACCGTGTGTGTTATGTGGATAATTTTAATATTGTCTGGCAAAGAATGTCTCTTTTTAAGACAGACGGACTTCACCCAAACAAACGGGGCTCAGAAATGTTAGCTGCGCACATACAGCATGTGGTGCGGTCCACACATGACTTACGTGAATGACTAATCATTCATGCAGCACACCTGGACACACCACCGCTCACTGAACAGATCTCTGCCTCACTGCCACAAACAACTGTCTCCACCTGCTGGCATGTAAAACTGTCTGCTCCCAGCGTTGTTTCAAAGACTTCTATTCCTGTCATCATCACGCATAGACCAGTAAACCGAAATGTGCACATCCCACACAGAAATATTAGTAATCTCTTAAGGATTAGGACAACTGCACCAACTCCAGCACCTAGAACAAACACATTTAAAATGGCTCTCTTCAATGTGAGATCTCTCTCAAGTAAGACTTTTATCTTAAATGATTTTATCTTGTCTGCAAATCTAGATTTTATGTTTTTAACTGAATGGTGGGCTAGTGAGCGTGTATAGGAAAAATTTAAAATGTCATCAAGTACGCTGTGATGAATTTAACTCCTTTGAAGTTCTCACTCTTAAACTTGGAGGGCTGCAACCTATCATATTTGTTATAATTTATCGCCCCCCAAAACCGCCTGGAGGATTTTTATCAGAACTTCCTGAATTTTTATCTACTCTGGTTTTAAATTATGACAGAATTGTTCTTTGTGGCGATTTTAATATTCATGTTGATGACCCCAACAATGTTAATGCAACTGACTTTTTAAATATAACCACTTCTTTTAACTTCAAACAACATGTCAAAGGGCAAACACATAACCGTGGTCATACACTGGTTTTTACCCTGGGTGTCAGCATTTCCTCTGTGGAATTAGTGGACATGACCATATCTGACCACAGATGTATTGTTTTTAGCTGCGATTTGCCTGTTACTGATGCTGCCTCACCAAGCTCCGTGTGTTTTCGCATCTTTAATGAACAAAGTGTTTCAAAGTTTTGTGCATTCTATCAGAGCCAAAGCCAACACATGTCTGATTCCAACACCAACAATCTGGTTGATCACTTCAATCATATCTGCTTGTCGTCACTAAATATTACTGCTCCTCTAAAGGTTAGGCCTACGTCTAAAGCTAGTAAGCAACTCTGGATAAATGACAGCATTCGCAGCCTCAAAAGGGAATGCAGGAAAGCAGAGCGCAGATGGAAAAAATTCAGTTTCCAAGTCCATTACCTCAGTCTGAAGGATTTATTAATTAACTACAATAACATGTTTAAGGATGCGAGAACACACTATTTTTCTGAACTCATTACTACACATAAACAGAATCCCAGGTTTCTGTTTAAGACTGTGGATCAGCTGGAAAACCCAACCCCTCCTTGTGCCTCAGCTGGAAGTAATGATGACTGTGAATTGTTTTTATCTTATTTTACTAATAAGGTGGTGTCAGTCAGAGCCTCTATTACCCCCGTGGCCTCTTACTCAGAGGTTCCTCACCAGCAACAAGAGAGTTTTAACCAGTTTTATCCCATCGACTTGTCTGAGCTTTTAAAAACAGTATCACAAATGAGTGTCCTCCAGCACACTTGATGTAATACCTACAAAGTTTTTACTGAAAGTAATAGATTCTGTTGGGCCCCATTTGATCTCTGTTTTCAACAGCTCCCTATCTACTGGTTGTGTCCCTGATTATTTTAAAACGGCCTGCGTGAACCCACTTTTAAAGAAACCTGGTTTAGATCCCTC
>NC_060170.1:24332965-24352483 GCF_021292245.1 Micropterus dolomieu | reverse complement strand
TCTGTTTTCTGTTCCAGAGTCTCGACTGAAAACTAAAGGGGACAGAGCGTTTGCTGTCAGGGCCCCGAGGCTCTGGAACAGCCTGCCCGAGGAAATCAGGTCGGCTGAGTCGGTGAACTCTTTTAAGTCCCTTCTTAAAACATACTTTTATAGGAGAGCCTTTCCCGATCTTATTTGACTTATCTTATTTTATCCCTTTTATTTTATTGTATTTTACTAATTTTATATTAAATTTTCATGCTCTTATCTTTTTTGTATTATTCTTTACACTTGTTAAAGCACTTTGTAACTTGTTTTTGAAAAGTGCTCTACAAATAAGGATTATTATTATTATTATTATTATTTTAGCTTCATTACACTGGCTCCCAGTATGTTTTAGAATTGACTTTAAAATTCTATTGATCACTTTTAAAGCTCTTCATGGCCTCTTGCCTTGTTATATTTCTGAACTTTTAGTCCCATACACACCAGCACGTACCTTGAGATCCTCGGGCAGAGGTCTGTTGTCTGTTCCAGAGTCTCGACTGAAAACTAAAGGGGACAGAGCGTTTGCTGTCAGGGCCCCGAGGCTCTGGAACAGCCTGCCCAAGGAAATCAGGTCGGCTGAGTCAGTGAACTCTTTTAAGTCCCTTCTTAAAACATACTTTTATAGGAGAGCCTTTCCCGATCTTATTTGACTTTATTTTATCCCTTTTATTTTATTGTATTTTACTAATTTTATATTTATCTTAAACGTGTAATTTAGTCTTTTCAATGTTTTCTTGCTTTTATCTTGTTTTTTTTTTTTTATTGTCTCTTGGGTATTATTTTCTTTACACTTGTTAAAGCACTTTATAACTTGTTTTTGAAAAGTGCTCTACAAAAAAAGATTATTATTATTATTATTCATCCGCCTGCGTGTCAAACCTACGCTGCTGCCATTTCGTCCTGTCAATATGGCTTCGGGGACAGAACGGTGTTCGCTTCCCCTGGTGAGGCGTTTCTTGAAAGGGGTAGGGGGACGCAGGCCGGTGATGTGGCCTGTTGCTCCACAGTGGGATTTGGTGCTGGTCTTACGTGCGTTGACCCAAGTCCCATTTGAGCCTTTAGAGACGGCGGACCTGAGATTGCTTTCGGCCAAGGTCGCTTTACTTACCAAGAGAGTCAGCGATCTGGCTGCCCTGTCTGTGGCTCCGTCCTGTCTCAGGATTCAGGGTGACGGCAGCTCGGCCGTTATGCGTCCCAATCCTTCATTCATGCCTAAGTGCATCACCAGCTCCTTTCGATCTCGGGTGATTACTCTCTCAGGCTTCTTTCCCCGCCCCCCATGAATCTGTGGATGACGCTACATCCCACCTCCTCTGCCCAGTGCGTGCACTGTTCTGTTATGTGGCACGCACGGCCGCCTGGCACCGTTCGCAGCGCTTGTTTGTGCACTACAGGGAGCAGTCCCTTGGACTTACCCTGTCAGCGCATCGCCTGTCTCACTGGCTGTGCGAGGCTATTTCACAGGCCTATATGTCGGCCGGTGAGTCACCCCCGGACAGCATCAGGGCGCACTCCACGAGAGGCTTATCCTCTTCTGTGGCACTGAACGGCGGAATGACGGTGGACGACATCTGCACGGCGGCCTCTTGGTCTTCCCCGTGCTCTTTCGTCTGTTTCTACCTACGGGATGTGTCCCGTTTCTCACTGACTCACTCAGTACTGAGTGTTTTGGCTGAGTGGTCTTCCCTTGTGTGTGCAGTGCGCCCTCTTCCACGGGACGGTGGGGGGGAGCGACCCCGCCGGCATCTGTGCAGCTGTGGGGTCCTCCATCCAGTTCCCCGTTTTATTATGCATGGATCTGCCCTCGGCCTCCCATGTCGCGCCATTGGTCCTTGTGCGCACGCCGACGCCAATGCCGCGGACAGCGGGTGACTGGGTGGCTCATTTTCATGGCTCTGGGCAGGTGGGTTTTTGTGCTTCGTGGGACTGTATGGGCCAGTGAGGCGTTGACTCATCCTGCTTCGCCTCTAACCCAATAGCGATAGCCTTAGAGGGCGTAGCGTATACGAAATAGAACGGTAGTTACGTACTGTAACTCCAGATTCTATGAGTATAGGCGCAGCCCTCTAAGTTGTAGGCCTCACTGGACCTTGGTTCTCAGTGCTGAAGAAAAAGCATTTGGGAGCCGAAGGCTGGGTCTCACTGTTGTATATATACAAGGTGCCGATGTAGGAGAGGCCCACGCTGTGGGTGGGCAAAGACAAAATTTCTCAGTGCCACACAGGCCGCGTAGGGGTAAACCCAATAGCGATAGCCTTAGAGGGCTGCGCATATACTCATAGAATCTGGAGTTACAATACGTAACTACCGTTATGATGAAGACCTTCAAAAAACTTCAGAATGACATCCGCTGTTTTATTCACCACTTGAAATCTTCTGCAATCAATCTGAATTGTATGCAACCAGCCCACAACTTAAACCATATGCAGTGTGGCTGTACTTATAAAATGAAACATTCCTTAACTCATGGTTTCAAGTGTAAACTATCACAAGAATGACAATTAACAACAAAAAACATTATATTATAAGCAGACACGTTTAAAATAGCATAAATCACGTATCAAGTATCTTTCGTATTTCAAACAAATAGGACACTTATAAGCACATTTTAACAAAACTCTCTTCATCGCATTGCATCATGGGAATACTGAGGGACGGCCTTTAAGCTCAACTTCCACTGGAAGCTGAAGTGTTTTAGCAGCGGGACATCAGCATTCTTTTACACCTGCATGGCAGTAGGAGGTGGTAAATGACCTCTCTGTAACTTTTAACCCTTTTATCAGGGTCTCTGTAAACTCCCATGTTCTCCACCTCCTCATCTCCCCACCCACTCTCATAGCCTGCAGGTCCCACATACCCTCTCCTCGCAGTTAAGGGGAGACACGCAAAACTTCCTATACATAATAGTAGCCCACCGATAAAACGAGGTCGTATCTTAATACTAGGCTACCATATGTGCAATGTTTATCGCGCTATGAGGGTGGCTCAGGGGTTTTAACGATACACTCATGCACACTGTTTTAATGCATGCTATCGCATTTAGTTTAGATTATAAATGAAGAGAAAATAAAAACAACCAGGATGTAGGCTAGTTATAAATAAATAGCTTGACTTTGTGTAGCTACTGTTAAATGT
The DNA here is from genome assembly GCF_021292245.1 of Micropterus dolomieu. Lineage (NCBI taxonomy): Eukaryota > Metazoa > Chordata > Actinopteri > Centrarchiformes > Centrarchidae > Micropterus > Micropterus dolomieu. The sequence goes on along the minus strand of NC_060170.1, from coordinate 24,349,321 downwards.
AAAGAGGATATTATATGCACATGCAGTATTGCTATCTAATAAATATTTTAATACTTAAGATGTTTTACTAATGACATCTATTTTAAAATATAGGTAGGCTAAAGCTTAACCAAATGAAGTTCTTTTTTTGGCTGAAAATCAGTCCACCAACCCTGTATTATTATTAATCACTCACACACTTGAAACACTTAGTTTCTGAGATAGTTTAATCGTCATACAGTATTAACACAGGGGTTTCTAAAATGTAGAAACAGTAACATAAAAGTAACCTGAGGTTGCATTCTCTATCTGCAACAGCTGTGCGTCCAACATTAGGATGTGATTTAAGCTGAAATAAATGTCACCCAATCTACTACCCTAATAGGAGACAATTTTAAGTATCTTTTTTCTCCTTTCTATGTAGGTCACCATGTTACTTCAATAAAATAAATGCTCTTTTTCTCCTCTCTGGCAAGGCCGCAGGTTATTGCAATTACTGTCCTTAAGAGCCACAGAAGAACGAGAAGAGTAGCCTAAATAATCTCTCATGCATTTATAAACATTTTGTTACTATGAAAGTTTAAAACAAGAACGAAAAGAGTAAATAATCACTCACGCATTTGAAACATTTTTTTACTGAGAAAGTTTAATTGTCATTATTATTTACTATAAGACAGTTTAGTCACAGTTAAGAAAAAGCATATAAAATCCATAGTGACTCTCATCACCCCCCCAAGTTCACTGCATCATACAGTTAAAAAACGGATCTACCCCGTAATAACATATTCATATTGAGGATCACCAACTATCTGTGATCGCCATCCGTTTTGTTTTTCACAAATAGTCCATCACGATTCACTAACTCTGGCGTTTGACTCTTTTCACAACAAGTGTTACTGCATGTCAGAGACTCACACATGCCCCCACATATTAGGCTATACAGGCACGCCATCACCAAGACAAGAAACGCCGCATTATTTACTTAAAAATCTTGATATTTCTCCCAGCATCAATTGGATCTACATAGCTACGCCTTCATCTCAAGTCGACAGCCTTCTCAGTTACACTATAGGCTATCGCATGGCAGTTTCTTAAGGTTGCTTTATTAACACAGTGGATTCTAAAAAATCTCCCTTGCCATCTCTATCTGAGGGAATTGAGTCTAACTCTGGGCCAAAGTCTTTTTTCCGGTTTTATCCTGCGACACCTGTGCGTCCTACATTAGGATGTGATCTAAGCCGAGATAGAGAACACCCAATCTACTTGCCTATCAACAGGAGACAATTTAAGTAGTTTTCTCCTCCTCCTTTTTCTCCTTGCTGTGTAGATCCCCATATTACTTCAATAAAATAAATGCTCTTTTTCTCCTCTCTGGCAACGCCGCAGGTTACCGTCGCCATCCTTAAGAGTCACAGAAAAAACGAAAAATAATCACTCATGCATTTGTAAAATTTTGTTACTGAGAAAGTTTAATTGTCATTATTATTTACTATAAGACAGTTTAACCATAGTTAAGAAAAAAGCATACATAAAATCCACACCAGCTCTCATCACCCCCTCCTTCCTCTATGGGAGGGACCCATAGAGGACCCATAGCGCAAAGCTGCCCCTAATATACTACTTACATAAGAAACAATACATTTATATCCATCAGAAAGGCTCATTGGTTTATGAAATTAGAAAGAAAGAAAGAAAGAAGATCTATAGTGGGCTACATAGTAATATTGCTGCATCAAATTATAATAATGCCCCACATAATGTTAACCGAATTGGAACCTATTGGTGATAGGCAGTTCTCATAACCCTCATATTGTCTTGTCATTTAAGTCCCACACTCTTTTATGTTGAATAATTGGAATTTTTCAGTGGCATAAAATAAGTCAAACGATAATGATCCCATTAGGACAGATAATTGGTAATATCCTTCCTCCAAGTAAGCCAAGTTTAGGCAATAACTGAATAGAGAGACCTTATTGACCCAATTTGCCCTAAAATATTTTTTTCTTTTCTTATACTTATAGCTTGAAGAGGAAAATCAACCTGGCATTATGTTATGCTTTGTTGTTGTTGTGTCATGCACATAATATTTAAGTGCCCAGCACACAAGACTTGTAAGTAGAATATAGATTTGCAGTGCTTAAACATTTGTCAGACATGAACATAACTTCATAAAACGAATAAAATATGCCACTAAAAAAGTTCCCTTCCTAAAACAGTGTTTTTTTTTTTTTTAATCATTCAGAAATGAAGAACATTTTACTAAAAAGTGTAATCCCTAAATCCTATATGAGCAATAAAACATAATACAGCCCTTATCTTCAATCTCACATGATGTATTTTCTCTTCAGGGAGACTAGTAAACCTGTTTCAATAACTAATAGTAACGTACCTTAACTTATAGTAACTGTGCACACAGAGATCTTTGACTTTTGGTTAAATTCTTCTTTACATAAGTCTCTTCACTGCATTAGTCATGCTAAGGTCTTAGTCATCCCACTGCAGTTCAAACCACATGCATGTCTTGCTGATTCAGACATATGAGCAAGTCTTATTTTCTCCCACATACCCTGTGCTCATGTTCTGCAACAGCATGTGGGGATAGTGTGTTGGTTCCAACAGTGGCTTTCCTGGCCAATGAAATGGCTCGTCTATGAGGCTGAGCTGATAAGGCGGCTACTGTTGCTTTCTATTACTGCGCTGCTATTTGCCAAAACTGTCATCTGACCCAGTCACCCAACACATACACACACTGTAGTCACTAACCGCCGCCCCACAGTCATTGTGTCCCCTCTCAGTGCTGTATTGTGGACCTTTTCAAATAGGCATGAATCACACAGGGTGCCTTGTTTAAGAATCTAGGGGACCATGACGTCAAATCCATGAACCCATATGCTCCAAAACATGGTCACACTGAATAAGTGGATAGTAACATATGCAATTATACTTTTTTGTCAAATCAAGAAATGTAAGCATGATCTCATTGCGACTGCCATTACACAGAAAACACAAATCGGCACTGGCTTTTGTTATAGAATAAGAAAGAGATTTGATTAAATATGAAGACTGAATTTTTCAGCTTTGACATCCTCTAATCTCACAATCTGATCCCGTTTGACAGAAAACCAAAAGGGTAGCAGAGCGCCTGCCAAGGTATCAGGCCTCTGACATGTCAGATTGCGTTGGATCACGGTAACATCGAAGAGAAAGGACAGGGTGGGAAAGATATGTCTAGTGGCACATTGATTCATGACACTGTCAAGCCAGGCGTCACCCTGTCTGCCCTGAAGACAAGGCTTATGTCGCATAAACACACATTTACACACACCATTTCCCCTCTGACTCTCACTAAATAAACCACAAGTATATTTTTGCCCACACATATTCAACAGGTGAGAAAGTAGGCTGTTTAAATACTTCCTACATGAAGTCAGTGTATTGTAAACTAGTAGGAACATTCTCACAATCATGTCTTACTACTGCTGAGGACAAATATTTAAATAAAAATCATATATTACACTGTTTCATAGTGAGATAAAGTCATCAACTTACAGTCCCATATATGCATTTGTACCATTTATTGGTCTTACATACAAAAAATAAAAATACATATACATCAAATAAACCAGACTTGTCATAAATAGACATATTCCAAACAGGCTCCCAGAGTGCAGGCATCATTGTTACAAAGAATAAAGACCAGAGCGAACATTAATGATCACAGATTTTTTGTTGTTGTCATCAACTGATGAAATGCTGTACAAAGCAGCACCTTGGATACTCTGAGCTAACCTTAGGCACAATTCTCAACTGATAGCTACTCTAAAATGTCCTAAAGTCAACTAAATCCAAGCTTTTTTCCCCTCCACTATATTTTTTTTTCATTCCAGCTGACAATCCTGAGCAATGTGGGAAAGCTGAGCCACGTAATGCTGTGAAGATAATGATCATCTGATTTACCAGGTCCCATCTGGTCAAAAAATTAGCTTCTTCTTCATCACAGCTGAAAATAATACAAAGACAGTTGTTAGAAACATTTTTTAAAAAGCACTTCAGAACACAGCCACACCAACAGTCTTGGCAACCTGTCCACCCTTGTTTAACCCCATGTCAAAAAACCTGGTGTGATACATGATACTGCCTTTAAGTTTGACAATCAAGTCCATGCAGTAGTAAAAGCCAGATTTTTTTTCCAGCTGTGTACCAGCCATTTCTGTCTTCTTAAGATCTCAAGAAAGTCAACCGTGCCTTTATATCCTCCTGCAACTCCCTGTATACAGGGATCAGTCAGAAGTCGTTGTCACGCCTGCAACTGGTCCAGAATGCTGCAGCCAGGCTCCTGACAGGCACCTGGAAAAAGGGAACCTATGACCCCTATTCTGGCCTCAAATATAGGTTTGTTTAGCTATCTGCTCTGATCTGATCTGTATAGCCCTTTTGTCAATGTGGGTTGTTTTTAAAATGTATACAACAAGCCTATAATGAGCACTCTGCTAACCACTAAAGTTTCAATCTAAGTATTTGTAAATTCTCTCTGTAATATAGTGTAGCATAGAGCATAGCGAATAGTCAACCCAGATATTTTCAAAACCAGAGGAGGAGCTGGAAAAGCTTTGAACCGCCCAGTAACACCAATTTCCTCCTTCAGTAAAATACATCCTACCCCTGTATGCGTGTGTGTTCTACTTCACTATATTCTAAATGTCTAACTGCAGTTAAATGTGCAGCCAACACCCTTTGAATTGCTAGGTTCAGTCAAGTGCTATTCTAGATTTGTGACCGTAGTGTGCATAACTGTGAACAGGAACAGTTCACTAGACTAAAATTCACAACATGCAATATGTAAGTTTGGTCTGAGTTGGATGTTCTAAAATTTCCTTTCAAATTTGGCCTCATACATTCTGCTGCAGACACTTTCCCTTTTACTGTTCAGACCACATTTGAAAGAGTTTTACCCCAATAATATTGAACAAATTTGTTTGACCATGGGTATATCAAGGTCACAGGTACATATATAGCAAATATACTTGGTGGATTATGGGTATATATAGCAACTATCAGCTAATGTGTTTTTATTACTTGTCTCCAGGCCCTCGATTTTTCTCTTGAGCCCGATTGTTTCCTTCTCCCTCAAAGCCTCAACTGAACAGTTAGGTCGGGGGAGTTGGGGACCAGGAGTGGGACCAGGTCGATTACTGAAGTACCCCATCTTAAGAGCCTGGAAAACAAAAGACAGACGTATACACATGTAATCACTTGCAGATGGGCAATCATTCCTCAGACAGAAATGTCTACTAGTATACTGCAGGTTCACAAAGTATATCTATACATCTTGTATATTTCTCTGTCACCTTTTTTTTCCAGAAATGCAAAGGGCTACAGGAAACAACGGTTTCCAAGACATGCATACATGCCATACATTGTTCTATTCCTTGTATCATACTCTTTCTGCTCCTTTCTTTTTAATTTGTCTTTTATGCTGACTGTAAGTTTTCAAAAGTGCTCTGTAAAAAAAAACATTATGTTGATAGACTCTAGAGACATCTTACAGGTTAACATTCGATTGTATGATTTTCTTGAAACATATTCACTCAGAACTTGCCATGGAATATAGAAAATGTATCCCTCAAAACATGTACATTTAAATATAAAATACGTATTTTAAACAGACTTTAAAAGTTAAGATAAATCATTAAATGTAAGTACAAAATAATCCAACATGGCTTTTAGAAAATTCAGATTTATTTCCCAACTGAAAATGAAAATTGTAAAATGGTAGAAAAGACATTTAAGCTAGCTGTGGTCTTACATTTCTGCACACAATTACCCATCATACATTACTCTGGTACTGTAAAAGTGCAAATAGCTACTGCACTTAACCTGTGTAGCTGTGGTCCTCATCGAGGGGTTAAAGGTGAAGAGACCCTGTAGCAGCTCTAGTAAGTCGTCTCCAGCTGCACTAAATATATGTTCCAGAGGTGTGCCAGGAAATATTTTAAAGGACACATAGTCTGGTAGACTACTCACTCCCTGCAGAGACATTTGACAAAAATGAACACAAGGATCCTCACATGAGGAAAGTAAAAACAAGCAAACAGCACGGGGCGGGGGGGGGGGGTACCAACAGGCCATGTCTCTTCTGTGGCCGTCCCAAGAGCCTCAAAGATCTTAGTCAGCTGGTCAAGATCAGAGTCTCCAGGAAGGAATGGTATCTACAGCAAAGGAGACAGAGAGACATGGATACAAAAATAACAGCATCGCGTGTTACTGTATGAATATCTCTTTGAAGTGAAGTTTGTGTACCCGAAGAAGTAACTCTGCCAAGATGCATCCCACTGCCCACATGTCGACACCCACACCGTACATCCTGGCGCCAAACAGGAGCTCAGGGGAGCGGTACCACCTGGGAAACGGATCCGTAAACACAGAGACAGAGAGTTAAACCTCTTGACCAGACATACAGTACACTTCTCTTCTAGTAAGAAGTTGAATTCTGCTAGAATAACACCTCCAACACATAGGGGACCCTGAGACTCTTTAACCAGGAGAAGGCGAGATTTGCTGCTTTACATGGGTCTAAGTAATTTATTTTAAATAATATGCGAGGTTACACACATCTTAACCAGTGGCTTATTTATCGCCTTATGAGATACATTCAACGTATTTAAGCCTACAATGAGAACACAGAAGAATAAACAGAAAAGTCTAAGTTTTGTTTTGTTTTATTAACATAATAAGACGGACAAAAAGCACAGACCTGGTAACAACTTGATGCGTGTAGACTCTGTTGGGGCTGCCAAAGGATTTGGCCAAACCAAAATCAGCCAACTTCAACACTCCGTTGCCATCTAACAGCAGATTGTTGGGCTTCAGATCCTGGACATACAAAAGTATCACAATGTAGATAATAGACTGTGTGTTAGTGTGTTAGTGTGTGTGTGTGTGTGTGTGTGTTAGTGTGTGTGTGTGTCGTGTGTTAGTGTGTGTGTGTGCGCGCACTCTTACCCTGTGTAAGACCCAGTGTTGGTGCATATACTCTAATCCCTGTAGAGTCATGAGGATGTAGGCTTTGATGTTGGCTGGAGTGAGGACTAGGCTGGTGTCTTTGATGATCACCTTTTAAAAAAAGAAAAAAGAAAAAAAAAGGGGGGGGGTAAAGCTTGACAACTAATAATCTTCACTCATTACTTAATGCAACATATTAAAAATGAAATTACACTTATCAGGAGCAGATAAGATAATTAAAGACTACTGGGATATATGTCTGAAGTAGACACAGCTGGAGCCAAGCTACACAGCAGAATCAACCTCTTACCCAGAACCTCCATTGTTCTGCCAGCTCCAAAAACACTGGCTTCATCATTCCCTGTAAAGCTATTGGCAAGAAAAGCATCGAACATCTGTAGTTGATAAGCTCATACAGTCAAATCTAAGCATGGGGCCTAAAATAGTCTTTCAGCGATGGTAATCAGATAAGCATCTTATTTAATTCTCATGTCTGTCCTATCCGCTGCCTGCGAGCCGCAAATGGCATCATTTCATTGAGAGTCAAGAGCAGAGTGATATTGATTTTTTGAAAGTGCGTTTATCTTGTTTTGCATCGTTCTATTAGAGTCTGATGTATTGGTGGTGGGCACCCATCTGGAGCCTTGTATGCTAAAACAAACCAGAGAAGGAGATGGGCAAAAAAAGCTTTAGTGACCTTGTAGAACCAATTAATGGTTAGATGAGAGCACTCACACTGCCATCGCTGTTGTCTGCTCATATGTTCATGTAGTACTCTGTATGTTATCTGACCTTAGTCCCCTCGATCACAATGTTTTCATCTATTCGCTCCTTTTTTGACCTTTCATTCGCAGAATTGGAAGGTGAACACAACAGCAAACTATTTACTATCACAGTTAACACACACTTAAAGAGGTGGTATTATGCTCATTTTCAGATTCAAAATCCTATTTAGGGGTTGTACCAGAACAGGTTTACATGTTTTAATTTTCAAAAAACACCATATTTTTGTCATACTGCACATTGCTGCAGCGCTCTTTTCACCCTGTGTTGTAGGCTTTGTTTTTAGCTATGGAGTGATACATCTTGTCTCTAAATGATCTTTGTTGGGAGTTGCATATGTGCAGTTCCTAGTTAAGGACTACTAGCCAATCAGAAGCAGAGAAGGGCATCGAAAGGCCGGTAAACAGCTTCGATTCAGCTGAAGGCTACATGTTGCCGACCAGGTTGGCAATTTGGACTGGAGCATTAGTTTCAGAGTTGTTGACTTATTAATCTGTAACAAAAGTATCTTTCATCCATAAAGTTTTAACTGAGGTCTGTCTCTACATCACAATAACAACTTCATGTCAATTGACTGCTTGAGGGTAGCTAGTGTTTGGAAGGGAGAGGAGAGGTGTGCTGCAGCTCAGTGTTTTTCCACCTGTGTTTTTGAGGGCATCTCGGACTAGCCGCTCAGCGAGCATTATGACACGTATTTACATTGTGACCTCACAAGAAAGGGAAGTAAAGGCTGGACTACAAACGAGCTGTTTTCAGGAATTTCAGAGCAGTGTTTTCTGTGGGAGATGGGAACTCCCTTTGGGGTGGACTTTGGGCTTTTTCACTTTGCAAACATGCACAAAAAAGATATATAACTCAATAAAGGAGAGGGAAAAAAGCCAAAAACCATAATACCACCTCTTTAAAGAAAGAATTCAGTAATATGAAACCAACTTTAAAATGCTCTTTCCCTAAACTCTAGTAAGGGGGAAGTAATAAAAATGGTGGCCCACTAATGAAATGCAACATAATTATATTACAATGCATTAGATTGAGTGATGTAAATCTCCATAAAAACAATCTGTACACTATGATCTAATTCAAAAGGTGATGATTCAACTCTGCGTCAATCCTTTGGGCTGCTGTTTATGGTATTGGTAATCATTCAACTATTGAATCGCATTATACTGCATAACATTAGCAGGTGTTGTTACAGGCAAACCAGTAGAGGTTTATTTTCTAAGTCTAAAATGCTAATCGTTATCTAGTTAGTAACATTTTGTTAAGTTTAAGTTATTTAGGAGACATTACGGAAGTATAAGCAAAGCCACGAGACATTAAAAGTTTTAGGAAACAAACAACTGACTAAAAACAGTTACAATTTAGTGAAATAAAAATCTTGTCATTGGGCTGTTGTATGAGAGTGCATAATATTCATGTTACTTTGTCTGTTCCTGGAAAGACACAAACAGAGAGATTGAAGAACTGTTCTCACCTCCAGATCTGTTTCCATGAAATCAAACACCAGGCTGATGTTAGATTTGTGTCCGAAGGCATCCAGCAGCTAAATACACACAGCACATGAAATGTTAATTCTCGGTTCAAATTAGGAGACTGCTTACAATATAGAAAGCTAATTCTTGTTCCCTCCCAAATACCACTAGCATATGAATATGAAAGTACAAACATATTATCACAAAATTAATGTTTACCTACCCCAATGATATTTGGATGATGCAGTTCCTGCAGCAGTTTGATTTCTCGAAGAGCAGTCCTATTAATACCTATTGATTATAAAATTTAAATTCCAATCATTACCAGGTGGAGGGCAAAGAACTGCACGGTGTGGTAAAAAAATTAGAAGGGTGCGATTAGGCAGTCAGCATTTACCATCTTTAGCCTCAGTTCTGTGGCCAACCTTAATCTGCCAAGAAACAAAGACAACATTTAACGTTTGGTGTTAATTATCAGAATAGCATTAAGCTAACAAAAGTCCAAATTTTAACTAATTACTTGTACCTTTTTAATGGCAACTATAGTATCCGTAGTTTTGTCCCTGGCTTTGTACACTGTGGCAAACTGGAGAAGAGAAACACAGAGCAGTGTGTACAGAAACAAAACCCACAAAATATTTTGTTTTCACCATCACATCTGCTGCTAAGCACAAGAGCATGAACCAGCAAGGCTTTGTTGACAATAGCAACGAGCTAACGCCTGCTAGCTTGCTGTCATCATGCTGTCTGCACACCTTGCCAGAACCTGCAAGGGAGGAGAGCAGTCAGATATAAAGACCGAAATCACTGGTGTTCGTCTCTACCTACCTGACCCTCTCCGAGGAAATCCAGTTTCTCGTATCGCTTGGATCTGGACTTTACATCAAGCGCCATGATAGCTAACTGTCAGTTTCACGAGGAGACACTTCCTGCCTTGTTAAAGGTCCGCAAGTACTTTTTCCGGGTTAAATGAGGTTTTATTTTGACCAACACCACCACCTACCGGCTCAAGTTGTCCGTCTACTACAAAAATATTTAGCATATTACGTTTAGTATGATTTCTTAAATAATGAAAGAATAATCTGCTCAAACTGTTCTTTTATCAAATGACTTACAAAGAGATAAGCTTATGCAGCAGGTTTAGCAAAAAATAACTTATTCTGTTTATTTTATTTCTGTTTATTCTATTTTGATGTATTTTATTTAATTTAAATTTGAGATTCAAAGGAAATTGCCTTGTACCTTTGTTTTACAATGTGTTTTATATTATACTATATTATATGTCATATTGTATTATATTATATATTTTACAGGGTTTTCTACAACCATGACTACTAAGAATGGTAATAATAATGCAACAGATTTTCATACTGCAATTCGTATGATTTTTTAATCAATGAAAGAAAACAAAATCTCAACTCAGATCTTATCTGTTCTCACATTCCTGTAACAATTCAGTTATGATGCAATACACAATACAGCTAAGAGAGAGACAGTTTGCCTTTTTCCCCATTTTTTTTAGCAGTTTGCAGTTTGACATTGGTCTCTTGGGAGTCTCCTCTGTCAGTTAGGAAGGTTTTGTGATCCATGCACCGCTGAACACATCTCTACATCCCATCTCCATAAACAGTAGATACCCTCACATCCCACAGGATTAGGCATGGCTCCTCTCCTTTGACCCTCTCTGCCTCACACACACACACACACACACACACACACACACACTTTCTCTCCCTCCACTGACTTTCATTTTCATGTTAAGTTTGACAAGAGGAGTGAGAAGGATCAGCAGGCCTAATACACCCCTCATTCTCCCCCCAGATGCATGCTCATTCATACCCTGACAGCTCACAGATGTGACTGACAGGACCGTATGTGCCCAAGCAAGCAGAGAATAGAAGAGAAGAGAAGAGAAGAGAAGAGAAGAGAAGAGAAGAGAAGAGAAGAGAAGAGACTCTAGCAGCAGTCTAAGACTTTACTGGTATTCTATCATCACCTTTAGGGACACACAGGTGGGCTTACTGTAATGCGTCCAGTGGCGGACATAACTCAGACCCATTTGCATCACTCACTCTAAAACAAATGTGACATATTGATGTCCTCCTCTAATTCTGATATGATTTGAGGGCATTCTTGTGCTCATTCCCCTCAGTCTCTCTCTGAGACTGTGGAAGAGAGGAGCGGCAACTGAGTTATGGATACATAAATGATTCTGGTGGCGTTTATACAGTTTGTCACAGTAAATCTCATGATAGCATGGATAACATTATGAACAATAACTCTCTCTGGTTATATGTCACATTAGCAGATGGTGATGCTGTTGAGCTGGTGTGTGTGCACCTCTGTTTGACGGGCAGGAGGAGAGTGAAACCGCAGGGCTGTTTATCAAACTCATAGGAAGTGGGTGTTGTTGAGCAAGGACGTGTCGCACCACCACATCCTGCTGCTGGGAAGCAGTTTCAGACGGGGCAGCGTTCACACGATGTACAGTAAACAACAAATGCAGGCCAGGTGTCTTTTGTGTTTGTGTGTGTGTTTGTGTACGTGTACACACATGTGGTATGTGGCCACTTAATTTTTCCTCTGAGACACTGTACACTGATTGTAAAGCTATGCTAATCTGAACCAATTGTCCTTAAAAGAGAGTGAAGACAAGGCAGTTCGGGTGATCCCTGAAGATGTTTCATACATTTTTTTTTTTTACAGTGAATTTCCACTTTGCATCAACCTGCCCAACACATATTCTGTTACACATGTTACCACTTTACCATCAGATTTGTTTTAAGCCACTACCAGCACCCACAAACCATGCATGTCATGTCAAAATGCAGAAAACGAGAGCTACAAATCTGATGAAAGTGTGAACTATTATGAGGAAAGGCCACTTCTGGGAGAACATAACACTGTCACAATCTTCTGCTTGCCTGATGCATATCAAAAACAAATATTAGACCATCTCTTTCTGTTTTAGTTGGTCATCACCATTTGACATTTTAGTCATTTATTTCTCTATTTGACATTTTAGTCATGTCATATTATTACTATTAGGTCAATACAATGGAAAGATGAGGTTTAAAAGGAATTGTAATGGACTAACTGAACTCAATGTGTATGAGAACAATGATTCAGCGCTATCACAGTCACTGCTGTATCATACACCTGCTGCACATTTCTCTCTTTGTTTTACTTACTGAGTCTCAGGGGAAGTGGCAGTGTTCTGTCACCTAGGGAGTTTTCCTCTTTGTCTCTGACTCTCTCACATTGGCCCACACACACACACACACACACAGAGAGACAAATGCAGCTGTATTTGACCACATGCACAGTTATAACACAACAGGATGTTGTAGGGTGGATGTTTGAGGTGTGATGGTTCACACAGGCTGTGACAAACAATATCTGTTTCTGAGAACTAATTATTCATTATTCATGTGTCTAATAGATGCTGCCGCTCTTAATCTATTGCTTGTTTTATATTTGTCTCTTCCCTTAGCATTGTATACACCAGGATTGGATTTGAGCGTAAATTTATCTAACTTCTGACAGTTATTGCAAGACGCCATCCACTCACAGTCCACAGCATGATTCACTTTGCCCATTTTGCGTCTTTGCAGATGTCTGTGGTGAAAAGACAATGAAAAAGGACAAACAGAAGGACAGCCATTATCTTTCTTGCTGCCGTTTGTTTACAACCAACGCAGAGATTCATCAAATTGGGGCTGTCAGTCCTGGGCTGCATTGTTAGATGCCAGAACTGTCAGTTTGAATAAATATTAGGGCAGACATTTTTTTGTTCACCACTGTCTTCCTCCAGCATCTGAGGCATCAGCATAAAGAGGGGCTTGTGAAGGACTTCAAGATGAGCCTACTTGATAGCTTGGCTCATACAGAGACAACATTATGATAATGTCCCCATAAGTAGCAGGGGGATGGGCGCAGCGTCATCTCTTCACATAGAGAGAGCCAGCAGGGAGTCCACAGTCAACTGCATTTAGGGCTGTCTTTGTTGTTTTCATAGCTGCGTTGTTGTTTTGTTCTGGTCTGCATCTCCTCTCAGACATCGTTATCGCTCTCGTTAAAAGAATCTATCTCAGCCCCAAATGGAGAACAAAGTCTTGCAATAACTCTCTCTCTCCCTTTGTTTGTGTGTGTGTGTGTCTAGGATTGTATATGCAAGTGTGGCTGCATGTGCAAATGGCAGGTGGCCACTTTAGTCCTTCGGAGAGACAGTACACTGCATGCTCAGCAGCTATGTTTTAGTGAATTGTAGTATGTAGCCTGTGCATTCAGTTTTTTGTTCTATTACATGGTCTGCCTGTGTAGACACATGTCTGTTGCCACACACATAGTCACCAAAGGCAATAAAGCTGTTTCTGATTCTGATTCTGACAGTAGGGAAAGGATGTCGAGGATGTAAGAAGAGCGTTATAGGATAGATTCAAGCCAATGATGCCACAGGTATACTGAATTTGTGTTTCTCATGCAACTAAGGTCAGCAGGGTCAGTTGCCTTTTGAAGGTAAATGAGGGAGAAGAGAAGGCCATTCTGGTTTATTGTATCAGGAGCTGGAGATAGCCCGAGTGGTGTGTTATCCAAGAAGTAATTTACTTCATTAACCCAGCCAGATCACTGAGGCCTCAGTAATCAACCTTGTCACACGTTCCATTAACTTCCCACTCTATCAGCATGGCCCTTGCTCCTTTTGACATGCACACACACGTACACAGATGCACTTTTGTTACGCGCTTCTGTATCTGCAACACACATGCGTGTTCTAACGCACAAGTGCACGTTCCCTGCATGTTTTCACTGTCTTACTCACAGCGAAGACCTTTTCTTCTGCACGCACACATACACACTCTCCCTCTCTCAGCTAACCCCATTACCTCTGTCAGTCCCAGGGGTCTCTCAGCTCTGATGAACCCTCTGCTGCCCTTCGAGATTAGTGGACTCCCTGAGAAAAGCCCTCCATTGATTGTACGTGCGTCTTGCCTGCTCGCAATGTCAGCTCAAGGTTAGCACGTTGACTCGCACCGCTCCTCATCCCGGCGCAGTCAAGTGCTATAGCTTTGTTATGAATATCAGTGTGTTATTATTATTATAGCTCTGCTGACTCCACTGCTTATATTATTCATAGAGACAACAAACCAATTACTGACATCACCTTCAGTCTCTCTTTTCTTCCTCTCTCAGTCTCCACTGGCCCCACTTAAAACATTTTCCAAAGCATTCATTAATTGTTAAATCATTTTCTCTCTTTTTTCATCTCAATCTCTTTTCTCCCCATCGATGAAACCGCAGAGGAACGGTTGCCACATAAAAGCTTTAGCATTTCGAAAAGTGGTGTGAATGAGATTCACTTTTATGTATTGCTAATAAGGCACAGGGAAGAATTTACTTTACGTCCCACTTGAGGGAATGAAGCTCTTCCAGACAAAAAGGCAGGGTGAGATGAAGGAATGGGGGCAGCCCTCAGTCTGTAATAGAGAGTTAGATAAATGGCTGGATCGGGAAGACAGATTGATCTTTTTGTGTTGAACTTGATGAACATGAATGATGCACCAGATTTCCTGTAGCGGTGAATAGAGATGAAAGGATTATCTAGCTATTTAGATCATTCAGGCAGGAACGCTGCCCTGCATTGCTGTCTCTCTCCTCCCCATCATAATTCAATATTTACAGTTTAAGCTGGAAAACTGCTCCCTCTTGGCTGCCTGTATCTAGTATCCATGGCAACAGATTCGAGAACAGAGTGCCGTCTGTGTGTGCACGTGTGTGCATGTGTGTTTGTGTGTAATGTTTACTGATACACTGCAATTGATTGGTTGTTGGGGAGCAGCTGTTGACCCCTCAATCTCAGGGGTCTCTTTGTATTCTTGCACACATCCCAAATCAATAGACACACATGAATGTGAACGCACACGCACGCACGCACGCACGCACGCACGCACGCACGCACGCACAATGTTGTTATTCTATCTTAGAGTCAAATTGTATTTCTCTTCCTCAAAACCATAAATTAACCCCCAAATTAATACAAATTTGAATGCAGCCTTAACTTAAAACCTTAACCATGAGCTTAATTTTAATGCCCATGTGGAGCTCATCTTATCCCTAACCCCAGTTGTAATTGCAGTTTTTCTTTATTGAACCTCAGTGAAATAAGCCAGAATTAACTTAAAAGCAATGACCAATATTAATGCTGTCATTTTAACATTTTGTAGTAAAATGCACCCACACCCAACACATGCAATGGCCCCTTGCCCATAGGTAGAAATAAGCAAATGGGCAATAAATGGTTGCTGAGGGATTGGGCTGCATTTTTTGCTGTAACACTTGTGAAAATACTGCCAATGTAACAGAGACTCTAAACACAATACACACACACTTATACCCACGTGCACAAACATAAACACACACACATTTGTGATTCTAGTCAATGTGCCAGAGCAGGGGAAGTGAAAAGCAGCAACACCCAAACAACTGATGGCACTGCAGATTTTAAACTACAAGTTTGAAACGTGTGTTTACATGAGTGAGCACAAAATCACAAATACCACCCCGGCTAATGAAATACCTCCCAGTGGGTGCTCTACACATGGGCATGTACCACACACACATCCACACACGCAAGAGATGAGTAACAGCTAGTAACTGTGGGGCACCATGAGAGAAAGGTCATCTGACATCATTTGCATTGCTTGTTTGTAATGTTAATGGTTGCTTTCCATAGAAAGAAGGTCATGGTTTGCATGGAGACATTATATATAAACATAACTTCTGACAATGATGAATTAATGGAACAACTGTGGCTTGTTCAAGGTTGGTTGATGTGAGTTTTCCACCGTGCTGTAATTAGACATATTAAGGGGAAAGCACCAGCACACATACACACAGATCCACAGTTTAACCTACCTTTATTTATCCATTCAACCCCACTCACACACCCACCTTTTCTTCCTCTGAAGCTGATGTGTCGGCGGAGGGTGTTGTGGCAACTTTTGTCTCACTGAACACACATGTTAAGTTGGACCTCATTATACTGTGCCTGTCACACCTCAAGTCATCCCAGTAGTTGTGGTTTATGAGCAAACCATTTCCTATGAAGACAAAGGTGATA
>NC_060170.1:24319161-24332865 GCF_021292245.1 Micropterus dolomieu | reverse complement strand
CACGCACGCACGCACGCACGCACGCACAATGTTGTTATTCTATCTTAGAGTCAAATTGTATTTCTCTTCCTCAAAACCATAAATTAACCCCCAAATTAATACAAATTTGAATGCAGCCTTAACTTAAAACCTTAACCATGAGCTTAATTTTAATGCCCATGTGGAGCTCATCTTATCCCTAACCCCAGTTGTAATTGCAGTTTTTCTTTATTGAACCTCAGTGAAATAAGCCAGAATTAACTTAAAAGCAATGACCAATATTAATGCTGTCATTTTAACATTTTGTAGTAAAATGCACCCACACCCAACACATGCAATGGCCCCTTGCCCATAGGTAGAAATAAGCAAATGGGCAATAAATGGTTGCTGAGGGATTGGGCTGCATTTTTTGCTGTAACACTTGTGAAAATACTGCCAATGTAACAGAGACTCTAAACACAATACACACACACTTATACCCACGTGCACAAACATAAACACACACACATTTGTGATTCTAGTCAATGTGCCAGAGCAGGGGAAGTGAAAAGCAGCAACACCCAAACAACTGATGGCACTGCAGATTTTAAACTACAAGTTTGAAACGTGTGTTTACATGAGTGAGCACAAAATCACAAATACCACCCCGGCTAATGAAATACCTCCCAGTGGGTGCTCTACACATGGGCATGTACCACACACACATCCACACACGCAAGAGATGAGTAACAGCTAGTAACTGTGGGGCACCATGAGAGAAAGGTCATCTGACATCATTTGCATTGCTTGTTTGTAATGTTAATGGTTGCTTTCCATAGAAAGAAGGTCATGGTTTGCATGGAGACATTATATATAAACATAACTTCTGACAATGATGAATTAATGGAACAACTGTGGCTTGTTCAAGGTTGGTTGATGTGAGTTTTCCACCGTGCTGTAATTAGACATATTAAGGGGAAAGCACCAGCACACATACACACAGATCCACAGTTTAACCTACCTTTATTTATCCATTCAACCCCACTCACACACCCACCTTTTCTTCCTCTGAAGCTGATGTGTCGGCGGAGGGTGTTGTGGCAACTTTTGTCTCACTGAACACACATGTTAAGTTGGACCTCATTATACTGTGCCTGTCACACCTCAAGTCATCCCAGTAGTTGTGGTTTATGAGCAAACCATTTCCTATGAAGACAAAGGTGATAAACTTTATTTATAGGTTAGCCCACGGGTTTGCAAAATGTTTCACGTCATAACTCCCCTGAGGGAGTGCAAAAGAACAGCATCTGATAAGATTTATGCATTTTCTTATGATTCAGCAGAGGTTTATGGCTGTCTATTGGAGATGAGGAGAGTAGAAACTTTTTTTTCTTTTGCATATTTTTGAATCCATTCTCTTTGAATGGAAAGAAAGCTGATCTAGTTTCAGTGTTTACCAGAATAATCTGGAATAAGACAGACTGTTTTAGGATTTATTCATCCATTTTATGAATTTATATTTGAATAATGTTAATCTACTGTGTAGCCTATCTGTTAGATTCATGATGCTATTTAAATATTTTACTTACCCCATTTGATCTTATGGAGCTTGATTATTCTCCTAATATTTTATCTAATTCATCATGTCTGTTTTGCAAGCTCTGTATTGTGTGTGGTTCTGCTATCTTGGCCAGAACACTCCTGATGTTAACTGAGGCCCTTTTCTGGTTAAATAAAACAGTACATTTTCCTGGAACTTTACTAAGAAGGACCATGGGTGTGCAATTGGAATCTGGCACCCTCTGGTATTAGACTATTAACTGATCAATTTGGTAGCACATTGGCTTAGAGACTGACTCAAAACAGACTGATCAGGGCTCAAGTCTTGACAAAGTTGACACGCTCAACGGTATGTTGAACTGTATTTGAAAAACTCTAATATAATGTCTGTAAGGCAATCAACTATTCAACTTTTGGTTTTTATATATTTTTGAACCAAGATTCAATAAACTTTTATCCAATTGGCCTACACATTTATGTTAAAATAACATTTATGTTAAAAGTTCTGTTTGCAAAAAGTACAAGACAGCAGTGACTCAGTCGACACAACTAGCCTTTTGCCAGATGTTGCTTTCCCCCTTTGCTTTAGGCCTACGGTCCCACAGGAGAAGGCCATGGGAATTAGGGGAAGGTTGCAAAAGGAGACGCGCTAAACGCGTGTGCTGCCAGGTGGAGGCGATGTCGCTCCTCCTCTCCTCTGCTCTCTGCTCTGCTCAGCCAGAGCTTTCAGTCTGCTGGGTGAGATCATTACCAGACACCAGGCTCCCGGACCTGACATTCACCGATCGGAAAAGCAGAGAGAGAGACACAGAGAGAGTGAGTGAGTGAAAGAGAGAGGGCGAGAGAACCCTGATCCGAAGCAACCGGCGAGGGAAAGCGATCTAAACCACCGTAGCCTGCCTCGGCTCCCCAGTCTCCTGTGCTGACGGCTGAAAGCGCGGTCTTGCCGCTGATATTTTCCCGCTGGATTTGGGCTTGTAGTCGGATGCGGGCTTGTTTTGACTGCAGTAACAGTCCTACTCCCCCCCTCCTCCCTTACCAACCGAGTAGCGGATTTGCTAGGGATCTCAGCGCGGTGCAGATCCCCGAGTGAACCAGCGATCCTGCAAGGCATCGGAGACGCACTCTCCACCACACGAGTCAATCCGCAAGAGCTTCTAAAGATCTTATTTCTGTGAGGAATTGGACAGAAGCGCCAAGTTTCCGATTGGATTTTTTCCCTGTGCGGCCACCTTGCTTCTGTCATCAGATCGGCTGCAAATCCTATTTTCGCTTTTTTTTCTCCTTTCCAAAGCACCGTTGACGCCATTTTCCTCGGGGTTTTCTGTCACAAAATATATACATACATTCTGGCACCGCTTGACAGCTCCCCGGGAGGCTGTCATCCCATCCGTCGCTTGTGTAAAGTGTGTCTAAATGGATTGTAAATGATCTTGATAAAATATTTACACGTTCGAGCCGAGTGTGTGACAACATTAGACATGGGTAAGTAGCCCCGGTTGACTGGCCACATTCCACACCTGAATACGCTCTCCTGCAAATGTGTTAGTGTTGTTATTAATGTTATAAATTAGCGGCTGTGTGTGTGTCTGCTTTTTATGTTTGATTTTTACATGCCACCTTAGCCTATATAGTCTTTTATATTATGTCAGTGCCGTTTATATCCTTTTATTTGACATGAAATATGTGAAATTGCTTCTAGTCACATACCTACAAATTCGACTAAACACGCACGCGTGCACATACTCACACCACCATGCGCACAATCTCGCACGTACACACAGACCCCCCCAAACAATGTTGGACCACTCTGTCTCCATACATTATAACTGTGTAATACCTTGGTAATTAGGTGCCAGTAAGATAAAACAGCTAATTAGGTCAACAGGATGAAGTGTCCACTACACACTGATCGAGGACCAGCTTAACCACGCGCTTAGTTCAAATGTTTTTCTACTGGGGTGGACCTCCTGCATGTTCATTGACATTGATAGTCCATCACATAGCATCACAGTCTGTGAGATGCAGCAAGCAGATGGTTGTAACTCCTTCATTCAGTCATGAGTCATGTCACATTCAACTGTATTTTATGGACATTTTGAAAGAGTTTTGGTTGGATGTGGTTTTTCTACTTGTTGTTGTCGAGTTACAGAGGCTGGAGAGAGACAAATGTCACATGAATAATGCAAAGTGGAGGTTGCAAGTTGAAGCACACTCAGTATGCAAGGAGTGTGTTTAATGTTTGCCTTCATTCTGATATATTTTTCATTTGTAGCGCAAAATCTGCAAAAGCCTTCGTAGCATCATTACAGATATGCCAGCGTACATAAAAATGTGGCTTCCACATTGCATGTAGTGGGATTGGTGGAAGCCAGAACTACTCCACTCTGGTTGCATTTATCAATAGCTGTTGGATGTCAGAAAACAGCGTGGCCAAAAGTGATGGCCAGCTTTAGCTGTGTGGAGGAAGGTGAGGGCTGAAAGTGAATGGCAGAACGCCACTATTATCAGCGGCCCCCAGAAACCTCAGTCACAGCACCAGAAGATAAATAGAGTCTGAATGAGTCTGGGAAAGTGTGGAAAAAATGGTCAGGTCTCTAGGATATATGGGATTGCAGGTGTGGAAATGAGCGCTGGATAAAAAAGAACAAGGGCAATTGTAAGAGAAGTGCGTGACTAGGTGGAAAGAAATGGGGTTGAGGGATGGATAATAGAGGTGATTCAGACTTGGATGGAACCATCGATCTTGTCTTGTTAACAGGTTTGGGGGAGTTGAAACACTGGCAGCGCTTTTGCGCTGTAAAAGTATGAAGGAGGCTATTAAAACACCTATTAGGTAATGAGATGCCCATGCCACCTTTAAATTAAAGCATGAGAAATCGATTAGGTGTATCCCCTTCTGAGCTGGATACCTCGGGTCGAAATAGGATCACAGAGAGGGGGAGGAGGGAATGTGAACGGGATCCAAGGACAAATCTAACTGTTGGCAGGCGCTCTTAACAGAATATCAGCACTGGAGCACCTTTTGGCAGAGCACACAGAAATAGGGAGGGAGGGAGAGAAGGAGAGGTAGGAGGTGGAGGGTAAAGGAAAGAGGTAGCACAGGGAAGAGGGGAGAGAACAGAGGTTGGGGGGGGGGGGGGGAGGGGAAGGAGGAAGACAGTTGGGGAGAAAGGGAGGTGTTTTTGCTGACAGCCATTTTGTGGCTTCTGCTGCAGTTAAAATGGTTTAACATTCATCTGCTTCTGCAGGGCAGTTAGGTGAGGATGGTTTTAGTGCTACCTGGCATATGGCTCATCCAGAGGAGTGTGTGCGTGTGGGACTCCACAGAGCGGCTGCAAGGCCATCATTTTCTATTATGGCTGTCCCACACATGGTACTTTATGATTGTCCTTCTCGCTGCCCTATAGCTGAACACATGCTTGTGCAATCCACTCTGAACTGGGGAGAGAAAGGGTTCATAATGTTCACTTAAAAAAACGAATACGCTCTTTGATGAAAAAGATGGCTTCGTTCACCTTGCTCTGCTCTGAGGCAGAGGACTAATAGACTTCCAGTTGTAAAAACCCGTGCTCGTGCCCACTGGATTTGGAGGTAGCAGAAGGCTGGGGCCATTCCTTTTGATATGCCTCCAATCAAAGATTGGATCATTCTAGAAACATTGGTTTACGTGATTGCCCCTTCACTAGAGGGCTGGAATAAAAGAGAAAAGGAGAAAAATGAAAATGGCAGACAGACAGTGTTCATCGTCCCTCTGAGATACTCATCTACAGCCAGGGATGGCCGAGCTTCTACTACACTCTCACTTCAAAGAAAAGGAGGGAAAAAAAGGCTTCACCTTGTGTAATCACACGGGCGTTTGGTGTGCTTGTGGATGTGTGAATCTGTGAGCCTGTATGTGTGTGTGTGTGTGTGTGTGTGTGTGTGTGTGTGTGTGTGTGTGTGTGTGCGTGCTTGCATCTGTCTGCATGTGTGTATGAGCTATTTGTGAGTCCACCTCAGGCACTGGGCTGCTGGGTATGCAGCCTTAAAAGGTTGTGTTTCTGCTGCCATCTCTCTCCCTCCCTCTCTCTGTGTATTTCTCACACGCACTCAGACTTTGTCTACCTCTGTTTTGTCTGTGTGTCCGTATCATTCACCATCTCTGTTCTGTCCATCTGTATTCCATTATCGATGCTTTATCACAATTGTTTTCAAAGGACAAGGCAAAATGTTGGAGGAGGATCTCATTCACAGCCTTTCACATCCAGCGCAGGGAATGACCTTATGCTATTTGAGAGGGAAGCTGGTTAGCGCTGGTAGTTTTGAGAACATAATAAAGCTATTTATGCAGTGAGTCTGGCCTCTCACAATCACCCTGCTGTCTGAGGCTAGTCGAGGTGTGTGTGTGTGTGTGTGTCAGTGTGTTTGTGTGTGTAAGAGAGAGAGAGGAGGCAGTGAGGCTCAGGCTAGGCGAGGGAGGCCCGAGGAGGGGTCAGTCTTACATAAACTCTCAGCCTGTCTGCCAGTAACAGAGAACTAACACAGCTTAGGGCACCGAGCAAGGAGGGAGGAGGAACAGTCATGACCCAGCTAAGTAGTTTACACAGTAATGGCTCAGAATGAAGATTGTACTAATGTATGACGCCATTTTGTTGTCATACTGGCTTGTAGTTGTGAGGGGGTCCTGAGTCTTAAGAGCACCACCCAAAGTGGTTTCTTTTTGATGAGTGTATGTGTGTGTGTGATGTTGTGGTTGGCAGCTGTCTCTTTTTCCTGTCATTGTCCTCAGTCACATGACAGACTGGGTGGCTTTCACACATGCCATAAAGGCGAGTCACCAAGCTGACATTAGAGACTGGGAGGACCAAACATGGTCATGTGGGCACTGTACGATCAGGTTGGGACCAAGTCTGGACTCACTATCTTTTGGTTATCCATGTAAAACTTTGACCTTTGAATAATTTGAATACTTAAAAGTTACGGAGGTTTTGCATGTTTTTGCTCATTAAATGCAAATTGCCTATACTGGACATTACTGCTGACCATTTTCTGAAAGCATACCATATGATTTCCTAACTTCCAGGCAGTCAGTGGTTTTCATTGGTTTTAATGAGATATGAAAAGCATCTTGCAGAGACTGTCCTGAGATAGGTAATCCAGCAAACTGAACATTTATGGATTTATTCATGTGTCAGCATGACCATTGTCACCATTGTCAGTGTGTGGTTATGCAAGGAGGGAGGTCTGTTTTGAGGACTCTTTTTAGTGGAAAAGCAAAATTAAGGAGGCCATCTGAGATCATAGACTGCCAAAAAGCATTCTAAATCTTTGTTGTCTTGAAATCAAACTCAAGAGACAAACAATAAAGTAGGAATAATAATGGTAGTGTCTTGAGATTAATAGGGTGCTGTTAGGCAGAAAACGTTTAACTCTTACCTTTGGAGGATTTCCTGAACAGTCCGTCTTCAGAAATAATGTGAATTTGACATAAAGAAATGCAGACTAAAGACGTAAGCAAGTTCAGCATGTTCATTTTCATACTGCATTTAATGAATCAAAATCCCTGACTTCCAGGAAGGTAGGAAATCAATGTAAAAACTTATTAGTGTGCTTTGGAAAATGGTTGGCTGTGTAAAGTTGTAGCCGCGTAGAGTATAACCGATTTGGAGTTCATAAGCTTAAACATGCAAAACCACAGTTATGATCCTTTAAGTCTTTTTCATACTTAACCACCATGGGGCTACCAGAACCTACATCAATAACCCTTATGAGTCAGCTTTGAGAGACTGTGGTTTAAGATTGGCAAACTTTACGGCCAAACAGAGGGCTCATAGAAACAGGCTTTTTTCCTTTCTATTTAATCTTGCATATGCAGAAGAAAAATCTCAGGGTTGGACACACGCTGTGGATTATGATTATTCAGTCATACTGTAAGGTCCAGTGGTGTAATAATTAGCGCTGTCGCTCATTACAAGAAGATTCTGTTTGTGAGGGGTTTCTCCAGGTACTCTGGTTTTCTCACACAGTCCACAGACATGCAGGTTAGGTCAATTGATTACTCTAAATTACCCGTAGGTGTGTGGTGTGAATAGTTATCTATCTCTATGAGCCCTGTGATTGACTGGCAACCTGTCCAGGGCATACCCAGCCCAGTGTATCCAGCTCCCTGTAAAGGGATAAGTGGTAAGCATGTGCTGTGAGGCATTGTGATGGGGATCAGCTGTTAGTACAGTAGCGTGGGCTGGTACAGGAGTGCGCACAGTGAAAACACATATACACATACAGATAGTGTAAAATGCCTACAGTAATCATTTTAGAGTGTATTAACAGAGGGAGGTCCCATACACAGGTTTACATGCTGTAAACCTTTTGTGATCTCAGGTCAATGTAAGTCTGCATCAAGTAGTAAGCTTTTACTTGAGTCATGTCTGCAGGTAGTGGTCTAGGCTGGGTTCACATCAGTGTAAATGGTGTCAGTTTAAGCTCAGTGTGTGAGACAGCATTCCCCACTTCCAGCTCAGTCATGCCTCATGTCATATTGACTGATGGGATTCCCTGGAGCTGTAGTGAGAAGTGTAGTCCAGTGTTTGTTTTGGTTGCTTTCTGTTTATACGCCTGTGTAAGTAAGCCTGTGTAAGTGTGTATGTGTATTGATGTAAGTATGTAATATATAACCGCCTGTATGTGCAATGATCCAAAAAGGAAAACCTGAATCCACTGACAAATGGTTACCACAACCTTCTCTCTGGAGAGCAGAAATAGCAGCAGGGGTGAAGAAGTGTACGCAGTGCACACTGTCATTTGTATGTGTATTTATGTGCATAAGTGTATGGAGTTTTTCATGCATGTGTGTATCAATGCCATTGCATGCGTGTGTAAAACAGTTCAGACACTGGTTTTTCCAGACCAACTCATAAACCACATCTGGGGAAAGAATTTAGATTCCTTCCCTCCATCTTTCTCTGCTGCCTTCCCTTTTCCCCATGTGTGATTCCCTCCCTCCTTCCCTGCTCTGGTGAAAAGAAAAAAACAAAAAAAACAGAAGTCAGCTTCTTTAATTTTTTCTGTCTTGTGTCCTCAGGCTAACTTCAGCCTGGTTTTAGAGCAGAGAAGAGGAATGTCTTATTTTGCACTGATCACTCTAGTGTCTGCATGGCTGAGGGATGAAGGGAGGGAAGATTAGCAATGTGTTGAAGAAGGGAGAGAGGAAGACAAGTGGTAGGGGGTGTCAAAAATGAGTTTATTTATGCGAGGTACAAAATGCAAATGAGAGTGTGGCAGCATGCCTCCACAACTCTGTGATGAGCTTGTGTGTTTGTCTTCATACAAACAGGCAGCTAATGATGTTGATGACAGCCGACAGGCCTGTGCTGAGGGGACTGGAATGGAAGCTATGGGGATGACAGGACGCTGTTTTAGTCGCCCTTATTTTCCTAATCATATCATTCACCTGCTCTCTCCGCAGACTGTCCCTGGCTTCGCTGTGTTCCTGTGGGGCAATCAACCCAACCCCAGTAGCTGATTGACAACAGCCAACCAGCCTGACAGACTACTGTTCTCTATCTTCCTATTGGCTGGCCACAGCTTCCCCCATCCTGACTGGCTCTGGCGGGAGCGTGGATGGAGCCAAGGGATCTGGTTGGCTTGGCCCGACCCAAAGAGGCGGAGTTACAGGGAGGCAGGGTGGGGCCAAATGAAGAGCACCAGCAAGGAGCAGGGGGCATCGGTTTGGCGCACGGTGATGATGTGATTAACGGTGCCATCAGCGAAGGGGAGGGTCTAGAGGAGCAGGGGGAGGGGCTTCTGGAGGAGCAGGAGTTTTCCATCAAGGAAGCGAGTTTCCAGGAAGGAAGTCTAAAGCTGAAGATCCAGACCACCAAGCGCACCAAGAAGCCCCCCAAGAACCTTGAGAACTACATTTGCCCACCAGAGATCAGGATGACCATCAGACCGCCAGTTGGAGAGGGTAAAGGGGGGCGGCAGGGACGAACAGGAGGCGGCACAGGAGCAGGGCGAGGCCAGAAAGACGAAGAACGCGGACCCCCCAGAAAAAGGGTATGTTACCATTTTAGTGGGTGTGTAGAGTGTACAGTATGTTTGAGTTTTAACTGACCGAAAAACTCCTGTGGCTTCTTTCTATCTCAACATCTCTCTGAATTGACCGCTCCCTCTCTCATACACTCCACCTCTTTCTGTACCTCTCTCTCGCAGTAGCTCGTTTCCCTGCTTGGTTACACAGGGTCAAAGTTTGCTACGTAATTGAAACCAGTAACGGCTAGCTGAGATCACACAATTACACACGCATACACACAAACACAAGCACACAACACACACTCACATGGGAGCTGAGAATAGGGCTGACATAAGCAAGTGACAGCTGGTGTCTGCTCTCTCCATTTGTGGTCATATACAGAGACCTTTCCTGTCTCCTCTCCTCTCCTGTCCTCTGCTCTCCTTTAATGAAATCAGCTCTTGTGGGTCACGCCCCTTCAACCCCCTCCTCCATCACACCCTTTACACACTGCTGTTTGGTGTGTGTTACACTGTGTATGTACAGGTCCTTTGGGGAATCTAGTGTTTGCAGTGTGTGTTGACCTACGCAGTGGTGTGTGTGTCCAAACCTGACAGCCATCTCAATGTCATAGAGCTCGACAGGCCCAGCAGGAGCGAAGGCGTCACGTTGTCAACATGATGCTGGGTCGTGTTTTGTTATGTTGTGTTTCGGTTTTGTGGTTTTAACTTAAATTCGAGGGGCACCTAGTCTTGCCTTGTCAGATATTATATCTACACTCTGATGCAACCTCAAAAAAAATCGAATTTCAAAAAACCAATCATCATCATCAAGGATCTGTAAGTGAGGGAAATTTGCGCATGACTAATCAGTCATGAAAATTTACAGAAAATTGTCTAATTTTCTCAAAGAGATGAGGTCTCTAAAATCAGGTAATGACAGGAAATACAGTAGTCAGCCAATTTGAGCCTGCACACAGCCCATCCTCTCAGTTAGACTACTTGTAGTCAAAGTGAGACAGCTCTATACAGATGTATTGTACTTACTATACATTACTGTTTCTCAACTTGGGGGTTGGAACCCAAAAAAGGGAATGAAAGATAAATCTTAAGGGGTCATAGGGAGGAAAGTAGAATGATTTTAAAGTTACTTTTTTCAGACTTGCCTCTATTCTTTTTCCTAATTTTTCCTAATTGGTGACAAAGGGTTGCAAGTAGATATGCCAAAAAGGTTGGGAACGACTGCTCTACATCTATGTATGTATGCAGTTTTTTTTCCCGACACCTTAAGCTCAAAGTCTGAGTAGTGATTCAAATACAAAATTGCAACCACATTGGAAAGAAAACATGTAGGTGTAGCTTTGTCATTGGCAGATTTGAACGTCATCCACAGCCACAATTTCAGCTAGTTGTCTGCAGGATGTCTATTCTCACCACAAAGTAGACTATAAGTATGCCTGACCTGCTGTCATCTTTGTGAAAATAAAGTATGAAAAGGCATGTTTACCACTAATAAAGTTTAGTGTTTACTTCCATGAGTAAGCTAAGTGAGTTGAACCCTGCTCTCTGATGTTTGGGCAGCCATCCCCATTTGGAAACCCACTGCTACAGTATGATTGACAGAGAGTTGTCATAGGGACAGGGGTGGCAAGCTGGTCTCTATTGAGTTTTGAGGTTTGGGGAGGGGAGGGGGGGAGGGGAGGGGAGGATGTGTTGGTGTTGATTCAGATCAGTTTCAACCCTTCATCCCCTACACACTGTCCCTCAATCCCTCCCACCCCCATCCCCCTTCCCTCTACTCCCCGCATCCCCCCACCATCCTTTCCCTCCATCCACCCATCACCTGCCACCCCAAGGGTGTAATACAGGCAGGCTCACTGGAGAGGAACGGGTTAAAGAGAGAGGCTGGGGCTTTCTGTCTCCCTCTCTTGTGTGTGTGTGTGTGTGTGTGTGTGTGTGTTGAGGTTAAATACTCTCTTTGTGGTGTGTGTGAGGCTGTGTGTCAGGAGGGAGGGGAGGCGTGAGGGGGGAGCAGATGGACAGCCTCTCTGCTCTCTGCTTTATTGTGTCCACATCCACTCTTTCCCTCTTTCTCTCTTAATCTTTTTTCTGTCTCTCTTTCTAAGCTTTTCCCCTCAGTCTTTTCTTCCCTCATGTCTTCCTCTTTTCACTCACTCTTTTTCACCACTCTTTTCTTCCTCTTCCTCCCTCTTTCACACTCTGTTGTCTTGTAGCAGATGGCAGCGTGGGGCAGCAGCAGCAGCAGCAGCAACAGAGCAGAAGCCAGAGTGTGAGCAGGAGATGGGGAGAAGAGAAGGGGGTTGTGGAAAGAGGAGGAGGAGAAAGGAGGTGGGGGTCAGGCATATGGAGAGCCTGGTTAAGGGGCCCCCTCAGAGGGAGTGTGTATGTGCGTGTGGTAGTGTGATGAATAGAGGAGGGGGAGAGGCAGGATACAATAGATGCCCATTAAGACAGAGATTTGACTCTAATAGACAGAGAAGGGGAGAGACAGACAGATAAGTAGGCAAACATGTAGAATGGTGCAAAGAAAGACATTGAAATGGCGTTTTTTAGCTTTTGTCAAGCATAAGAATCTGCTGTCCAAATGTCTCTTCTCCAATTTACAATAAGATTAAACTTTCAGTTACTCATGTGGAGAAACCAGCATGTTCCAGCATCGAACAGTTACAGGACACAGCAAGCAAAAACTGGCATACTGGAACACTAAAAATATGCAAATTATGTAAATGTTCAGAACTGACTAATTCAACAGCAGAGGCCAGGCAGAATCACCACTACAGCTGTCAGCGATGACACAAAATGACAATGATTAATATGTGACCAAAATCTGTATTTACTGCTCACTATAGAGTAAACAAGGGAGGGATTTCAGACACAGCCATACTGGAGAGAGGAGAAGAGTAGAGGAAAAAGGTGTAATTTTCCAGTCTTAAAGCGAATCTGACCCTTTTATCATCTTCATAGCAGGCATCTATAACCAGGGGGTCAATGAGCAGGCGCGTTGTGTCAGGAGACAGACCCACACACACACAAATGGGATATGATGGGCTCCCTTTCTCTGTCTCCAGCTGACATCACACACATGCTCAACGTCCCCTCACACACACAGCTCTTTGTCTGTGGTGCACTGTGTGTGTTTGGAAGATGAATGTGTGTTCTAACGGATTGGGTCCTGGGTCAACCACTGCATCACTCCTCCAGACACACATGCATACACACGCATAGACACACAGTTATCGGTCCAATGCCTACACATGGGGGAGCGTACGCTAGCTAAAATGCATCCACTCTCTCTCTCACACACACACACAGACTAAAACACACTAACACAAATCATGTTGAGCAGTGATTGCAGTTAGAGAGAGTGTTTTCCTGGTTATCTGTCCAGTTCTCTGGACGTGCCAAATGTGGCTCTTAATCCATTTCACTATCTGTGGGGAGAGATAAGCCAGAGCTTTTCCAGGAGTCCAGGCCAGGCTGTGTGTTGTTGTTGTGTGTGTGTGCGTGTACGTTTATGTGTATTGGTGGGTGTATGCGAAACCCTGACGCTAGACACACACTTATCTTGTCTTGACAGCCCCTCTGCTTGGTGGTCCCCCTGGCTGTGTGTGTGTGTTGCTGCTTGGTGGTCTCCCAGTAGTGTCTGGGATTATTATGTGTTAGTCAAGTGCATTCACAAGAAAATTAATGCTGCCACAGTTGCCACGCCAAGTGTGTGCGCATGCAATACGTGCACATGTGTCTGTGTGAAATGCTTAGCCTTTTGATGTGCGCTTTTGAGATGGCGGTTGGTGACCTAAGGGACTGGATGAGCTCATAAAATAGGAGTGTGTGTGCGTGTGTGTGTCAGCTTGTGTGTATGTGTGTGAAGTATTGCGATTACCCACAGAGAGCAATCCTTGACTGATTTGTGAATGTGTATGAACATGAAATGATCACCTCTAATATGGCCTGACCAAACTGTCATATTGGACTTTTTTTGGTGTCTGTCATTGTGTTGAAAATAACCAGGCTTTTATTTTGGTGTGTGTGTGTGTGTGTATGTCCTCAGTGTGCAGTCTTTGAGAGTAAGAGCTGGGAATGCTTTAAGGGGCGTTTCCCTGTGGTGGATGGGGGGATGGGACATGTGTATGTGTGTATATGTGTATGTGTGTGTGTGTGTGTGTGTGTGTG
>NC_060170.1:24270887-24319061 GCF_021292245.1 Micropterus dolomieu | reverse complement strand
TGTGTGTGTGTGTGTGTGTGTGTGTGTTGAGGTTAAATACTCTCTTTGTGGTGTGTGTGAGGCTGTGTGTCAGGAGGGAGGGGAGGCGTGAGGGGGGAGCAGATGGACAGCCTCTCTGCTCTCTGCTTTATTGTGTCCACATCCACTCTTTCCCTCTTTCTCTCTTAATCTTTTTTCTGTCTCTCTTTCTAAGCTTTTCCCCTCAGTCTTTTCTTCCCTCATGTCTTCCTCTTTTCACTCACTCTTTTTCACCACTCTTTTCTTCCTCTTCCTCCCTCTTTCACACTCTGTTGTCTTGTAGCAGATGGCAGCGTGGGGCAGCAGCAGCAGCAGCAGCAACAGAGCAGAAGCCAGAGTGTGAGCAGGAGATGGGGAGAAGAGAAGGGGGTTGTGGAAAGAGGAGGAGGAGAAAGGAGGTGGGGGTCAGGCATATGGAGAGCCTGGTTAAGGGGCCCCCTCAGAGGGAGTGTGTATGTGCGTGTGGTAGTGTGATGAATAGAGGAGGGGGAGAGGCAGGATACAATAGATGCCCATTAAGACAGAGATTTGACTCTAATAGACAGAGAAGGGGAGAGACAGACAGATAAGTAGGCAAACATGTAGAATGGTGCAAAGAAAGACATTGAAATGGCGTTTTTTAGCTTTTGTCAAGCATAAGAATCTGCTGTCCAAATGTCTCTTCTCCAATTTACAATAAGATTAAACTTTCAGTTACTCATGTGGAGAAACCAGCATGTTCCAGCATCGAACAGTTACAGGACACAGCAAGCAAAAACTGGCATACTGGAACACTAAAAATATGCAAATTATGTAAATGTTCAGAACTGACTAATTCAACAGCAGAGGCCAGGCAGAATCACCACTACAGCTGTCAGCGATGACACAAAATGACAATGATTAATATGTGACCAAAATCTGTATTTACTGCTCACTATAGAGTAAACAAGGGAGGGATTTCAGACACAGCCATACTGGAGAGAGGAGAAGAGTAGAGGAAAAAGGTGTAATTTTCCAGTCTTAAAGCGAATCTGACCCTTTTATCATCTTCATAGCAGGCATCTATAACCAGGGGGTCAATGAGCAGGCGCGTTGTGTCAGGAGACAGACCCACACACACACAAATGGGATATGATGGGCTCCCTTTCTCTGTCTCCAGCTGACATCACACACATGCTCAACGTCCCCTCACACACACAGCTCTTTGTCTGTGGTGCACTGTGTGTGTTTGGAAGATGAATGTGTGTTCTAACGGATTGGGTCCTGGGTCAACCACTGCATCACTCCTCCAGACACACATGCATACACACGCATAGACACACAGTTATCGGTCCAATGCCTACACATGGGGGAGCGTACGCTAGCTAAAATGCATCCACTCTCTCTCTCACACACACACACAGACTAAAACACACTAACACAAATCATGTTGAGCAGTGATTGCAGTTAGAGAGAGTGTTTTCCTGGTTATCTGTCCAGTTCTCTGGACGTGCCAAATGTGGCTCTTAATCCATTTCACTATCTGTGGGGAGAGATAAGCCAGAGCTTTTCCAGGAGTCCAGGCCAGGCTGTGTGTTGTTGTTGTGTGTGTGTGCGTGTACGTTTATGTGTATTGGTGGGTGTATGCGAAACCCTGACGCTAGACACACACTTATCTTGTCTTGACAGCCCCTCTGCTTGGTGGTCCCCCTGGCTGTGTGTGTGTGTTGCTGCTTGGTGGTCTCCCAGTAGTGTCTGGGATTATTATGTGTTAGTCAAGTGCATTCACAAGAAAATTAATGCTGCCACAGTTGCCACGCCAAGTGTGTGCGCATGCAATACGTGCACATGTGTCTGTGTGAAATGCTTAGCCTTTTGATGTGCGCTTTTGAGATGGCGGTTGGTGACCTAAGGGACTGGATGAGCTCATAAAATAGGAGTGTGTGTGCGTGTGTGTGTCAGCTTGTGTGTATGTGTGTGAAGTATTGCGATTACCCACAGAGAGCAATCCTTGACTGATTTGTGAATGTGTATGAACATGAAATGATCACCTCTAATATGGCCTGACCAAACTGTCATATTGGACTTTTTTTGGTGTCTGTCATTGTGTTGAAAATAACCAGGCTTTTATTTTGGTGTGTGTGTGTGTGAGTGTGTGTGTGTGTATGTCCTCAGTGTGCAGTCTTTGAGAGTAAGAGCTGGGAATGCTTTAAGGGGCGTTTCCCTGTGGTGGATGGGGGGATGGGACATGTGTATGTGTGTATATGTGTATGTGTGTGTGTGTGTGTGTGTGTGTGCATGTGTGCTTGCATGCTGGGGAGGGGTGAGTGATTTAGCACCACTGAAACACCAGCTGTCCATCTGTGTCTGACCCCCATACACACCCTGTACACACTTGAAACACACACACACACACACACACACACACACACATCTCCTTGCATCTAACCTCTGATCTGCTGTTGAGTAGCTTTCAAACCTGAAGAAAGTCCAGACAGAGAACAATCTGTTCATCTGTCTTCCTTCCACCACACACACTCATAAAAAACATACGCACACGACATTAGACTGAGAAAGACTGCTTCCTAATCAGCTCTGCAGTAGTGCTGGTGCTGCAGTGTATCCACAATGAATGACTCTGCAAGGTCACTCCTAGTGAGCACACATACATGCACGGACACACATACATGCACACTCCCAGACACACACAGCCACACAAAGGAACGCTGGAGGCTGGCAGAAGAAGAGATGAACTTTGACCCTGCCGGACATTCAAAAGTCGAAGTGATAGCTGGACTCCACGGTTGTGTGGGCCTCTGTGTCTGTGTGTGTGTGTGTGTGTGTGCTGAATTGTTTGTTTGCGCGAGTGGGTCAGGGTTGAGACAACTGGAGTCTGGCCTTTGCTTTCTTACCCTCAGGGCTGGATTTGGTGTGTGTGTGTGTGTGTGTGTGTGTGTGTGTGTGTGTGTGTGTGTTTGTGCTGACCATTTGGTTGGAACTGTGGCTAATTTCTCAATCAGACACACACATACCATCTTCTCAATCTGTCCCAAAGGTCAAGCCCTATTCATTCACTATTGTGTCCAGTCCCAGTGGGTTGCTGTTCCTCTTCAGGCAGATGCACGCAGACTATAATAGCTGGTCTAGCTCAAGTTACATTTTAATGAAGACCTGAGGAAGCTACTTGCACTTAAAAAAATGCCAATGGCTCAGTCAGGGAGCAGCTACCAATGAACATGAAGGCATTTTATATTGGCAATGAATATTTTCCCAAAATGTCAAGTCTTGGCTCTTCATCAGATTTTCAGAATGCTGTACAGTTGACATTGTTTTTCACATCAATAAGTAGTCATTCTTAAAATAATTCAAAACAGACTTTGTGTAGAAAAAAACACCAAGTCACCCTTCAGCTATAAAGAAACAACAACAAAGGAAAGCCTAAATCAAAGTGGTGATGGTTTTGATATGGCAACATCAATATAAGTGAAGGCTCTATAAAAAAAACATATACAGGCCTGAATTTGGTTTTTGGACAGCGGTTGACTGTGACTCACACAACTGTGGGATTATCTGGAGGGAGGCCATGTTTGATGTCCTCTGCGGTCACGGATGATGTTGAGTCACAGCATCATGTGTTCCTGGTGGCCGCTTTGTTTGTGTCTCACCATCATGCCTCTGCCTGTGGTTAGTCAGTGTGTGTATGCGCGTGTGTGTGAGGAAGAGTGTATTCTGTGGTTTTGAGAGGAGGTCCAGCAGGGATAGAGGGTGATTTTCGGTTCAGAGAGGGGAGAAAAGGGGATGATGGGAGTCGGAGGAAAGGAGAAGCAAGTGTATTGACTTTCACTGTGTCTCACTTGAAGCGTAAGTGCGTTTGTCAGTGAAATCTGATTGGCCCCATCAGCTGTCTGGGACGCGCCTGTCAGAAGGGTGTGTGTGTGTGTGTGTGTGTGTGTGTGTGTCTGAAAGCAAGAGAAATGACAGTAGAGAGGTGTCCTTACAAAAATCTTTTTTTTTATGCTATATTAGCATGACTGATGTTTATAACAATATTTTTAAATCATGTTAACATTTTTAATTAGTTGTTTTGAAAACATAATTTATAAAGACACAATCACCAGATGCGGTGTAAAACATTTTCACACTGAAAACGTGTAATCATACATCATACAGAAATCATTAAACAGCCTCTAAGCCAGGGCTTTTCAGACATTGTGTGTTTGTGTGTCATTCTGCCCAGTCCTCTGCTACTTTTCATGTCTTTTGCACCAGGCTTTGTAAAATAATCCGTCTGTAGTTCTGCTGTTTATTTATGCTCGTTGTCTCTTAAGTATGGATGCGGACATGAATAAATGATATAAATGTGTCTGTCTGTCCTTCTGTCTGTGTGTCTGTCCCTTGGGGCGGCTCAGACTAAACAAACAGCTGTGTTTATGAAGCAGGGAAGAGCCACAAGGGTCTTCTGTTTAGTGGTCCATTTCAACACACACACACACACACGCGCACACACACACACACA
The DNA here is from genome assembly GCF_021292245.1 of Micropterus dolomieu. NCBI lineage: Eukaryota > Metazoa > Chordata > Actinopteri > Centrarchiformes > Centrarchidae > Micropterus > Micropterus dolomieu. The sequence goes on along the minus strand of NC_060170.1, from coordinate 24,314,569 downwards.
CACACGTATGCTCACATGCACACACATACACACTCCCTAATGCCCTGCGCTCCTCATCTTTTACCTGCCCTGCTCTGTTGCGTTTTTGCCCCCTTGTGTTTTCTGCCCTGCTCTCTCTCTCTCTGCCCCCTCTGCTCAGTGTAATGCTTGCTCGCTCACAGACCGCGAGGAATGCCACTCCGTGTGACCTCTCACCTACAACGAGGAGGGGTGCCGGTTTAGACAAGGCAGAGAGGGGGCAGCTGCAGTCATGTGCCCAGGCCTGGAAGGAAACGAACAGGCACATACACACAGAGTTGTTAGCACACACACTATAATTCTAGCATAGTTTTGTTTGCGCTGATGCAGTTCTAGATGTGGTGCACTGCTTCTCCCACCTCTCTTTGTGACTCTGAGAAAGTGTAGGATGCTATGCTTTGGTCTGCGTGCGTGTGTGAACGTGCAGACTCATACAAAGGCATTATTGTTGGTGCGAGGGGGCCTGAGGAGAGGCGGGCGGTCTGATTGGTTAAGACTATTGTGTCTCACTTTGCCCATTCTCCCTGTCACTGAGGATGTCATTACAGTGGCGCGCTCTCTCTCTCTCTCTCTCTCTCTCTCTCTCTCTCTCTCTCTCTCTCTCTCTCTCTCTCTCTCTCTCGCAAAGCTGGGGATCGTCTGAGGACTTGAGATATTCACAGAAATATGTTGACTAAGCAAAGTAAGTGTTATTTTAGAAGTGTTAAACTTGAAGTGGAGACTTTCTTCAAGACATAATCATTTGTCTGTCAGCAACTGTTTGCAAGCTATAAAATCTTTTATGTCTATAAAATGTATATATACAATATACAATGAATATTGAAAATGCCCATCACATTTTCCTAATGCTTCAAATTGCTGTTTTTGTCCAACCAAGAGTCCAAAAATATGCCATTTTTTGGTGATGGGGTTTAAGATGCTGACCATGTAATCACAACATCCACAGTTTGAGTCCAGCAGGGGACCTTTGTTGTATGTCAGTCCCCCTCTCTAGCTCCCCTCATTTCCCATTAGCTCTCTGCTGTACACTCTCTGGTATAGCCAAAAAACAATTCAACTTCATATTCTGATGATTGACTAATTGATACATTTCAGCAACGCAGTCCAGTGTCACTATATGTTTCCTTTTATTTGCTTTATATTAAAATAAAAAAAGTAACTGACATTTTCATTTTTAGTTTAACACCGTCTCCCAAATGTGTACAGAAACATACAGGTGATGTCATTTGTTGTTGCGTATTGCCCTGGTAACTAGACAATGATGCATTATTTTTGAACTATTAATCAGTGAGTGAGGCTTCGCTGTTACACACCACTGTTTGGCAGAGAGGAAGTGTTTAATCTCAGCACAGCTTCTGTCTTGAATTACCCATCATTCCACCCAGGAAGTCATCCCTTAGGATTTAGAGCAGCTCATTGGCTGTTAATTGTTTCCTGTTGTACAGAAGTTGTGTGATTGGGTCATATGGTGCACAGAGTACGGTGAACAACACGTTCCTTTGGTGTAGTACTGTGTGTTGTGCACGTGTATGTGTGGGTGTGTAATTTTGTTCCCCCCAATAGATGCATTGATTAAACAGCATTCTGTCTATTCCTGTATTAGACTTATTGTTATGCTTTCATATAGATAGAGCGACTGTGTGTGTGTGTGGCAAGTCTCTGTATTTACACTGCATGTGCATTCATTGAAATACATAATGCTGTCACTGGAGGTTTGACCACATCCATGAAAGGAACAATTGGTACATAATTGCTGCAATAATCACTATGAAAAAACCCTTCTAATGTGGTTCTTAACGCGCTATTCACAAGCAGGACACACATATGCCCGCACACACACCATTAATGCTTATAGCGGGGATTAGATGTATACTTTGTGTAGCATGTAACTGTGTCTGTCATTACTGAGCGGGTGAAAACCTCCAATTGCACCGTAATAACATGCTTCGCTTCAGCCAATCACAGGCTTTTGTTCAGATTGAGTCATCTATGTCTGAGCGTGTCTGAAGAGAGTGTGACAAGGAGACTCTTGGGCGTTTCGCTGCTATCTTTAGGAGCACTCCAATCTGAAGGATTACTGCTGGGGATGTAGGAGGGAACATTTTACTTTGGACCTACTGCTGTGCATTAAATCTGGCTTCTGCTTTACAGTTAGCTAAGGGACAAATTCACTGTAGATCAAATGTTTGATCATGCCCAGCAGGGAGGGTCTATTACCGCATGTAGAAAAGAGTTTTTTTTCCCAAATAATCAAGCCCTTTCTGCTAAACTGTGGCTGTAGGCTGAACACATAGTTTTAGAATTGCAGCATTAGTCCAAGAGTGGAAGGTTTGAATTAAGCCCAATTTCCAAACTTTCCCACCCAACTTTCCCAGAAGATGCTTTGGCTGGCACAGATGCCACCAGATCTGAGATAGTGAAGCACTGGCTAAGGCAGCACATGCTGAGTGAAAATAGACATGCAGACACACACATACACACAACTTTAGGCAGTGGGCCTGATCCCAGTGATCCACAAACTGTCCCACCTTGACGCCCCCCTCCTCTTTCCTCCCCCTTTTTCCTCCCTCTTTTCTCTCCCCTGCTGTGGGTCTCCTCGGGCGCATGAATGGAAGTCTTTATTCCCGGGAGAACTGGTGGGAAGAACGAGAGAACGAGAAACAGGGATGGGGGGGGCAGGGTTAGGGAGGGAGGGGGGAGGTCTGTGAGAGTGGCCACAAGATCAACACAGTGCCTCTTTTCTCCTCCATCGCTTTTCCCTCCTTTTCTCTGCAACCCCCTTCCCTCCCTCCCTCTCCTTCTACCCAGTTTTAAGTGCTGTGGACACAAAGCTGTGTTAGTATTCATGGTGTTTGTTTGCAGAGTAGCTGTGTGAGTCTCTCTGTGTGTGTGTGTGTGTGTGTGTGTGTGTGCTGAGCTGTCAGAAACACAGATCACAGCAAAGCAGCACTCTGAATGGAGCTGGAGAGAGGGAGGAAGGGGGGTGGTAGTTCCCACAGGGGAGAATGGTCAGCTCCAGAGAAGAGAAAAGAAGAAGAAAAGGAGGGATGAGATGGGGGGGCATAAGGCCACAGGGGCAGAGGGAGGCAGCATGGTGTCAAAGCCAAGGAGAGAGTGTGTGTGAGTGTGTGTGACAAGGAGAGAGAGGATCATATCAATCATAAGGTTTCGGAGGGAACTAGTTGTTGTTAACGGGTCTCCTCTCTTCTTGTTTTTCTGCTGGTCTTCTTCTTCCCTCCCTCTCTGCCACTCTCATTCTTTCAGTAACCCCCTCCCTCCCCTTTTCTCTCTTTCTCTATCCCTCTCTCTCTCTCTCTCTGTCTCTCTCACTGTCTCTCTCTGTGCCTCTCTCTCTCTTTCTCTTTGTGTGTCTGTCTGGACAGCTGCCCAGTTCCATACACAGGGAAAAATGAAACACTCTAACCACCGGGCGTGCAGCCAAATAAAAGGCTGCGAAAAACTATTTGAAGGGCAGCGTGTTTGTGTGTGTCTGGCGTTTGTGTGTATGTTTGCTGGTGTATATGTGTGCTGGGTTGTGAGATTTGGGTGTGCCTGTTTAGGGTTCCCAGTATAATGGTGCAGCCAGGGTGCCATGTATGTGTGTGTGAGGGAGAAATTCCACTCTGCGTTTCAGTTTATTCAACAGTGGAAAACAAGAGGCTGCAGGAGAGGAAAGGACAGGAGGGGCCGTCACATACCTCCCTTCACGTCAAACTGGAGGAGAGAGGAGTAGAACTTTTTACATCCAGATCTCTTTTTAAACAGCCTCCTGTGTGCCAATGTTATAGTCAGACACACACACACACACACACACACACACACACACACACACACACACACACACACACACACACACACACACACACACACACACACACACACACGTATATCAGAAAATATATGCTGACTCATTTGCAAAGTGCCTTTCAGGTGGGTGATTGCAGCACTTAGTCACATATTACCCATGACCTCCTCGACTGCACTCTGACCTTATCTGATGGTTACATCATCAGTGGAAAGGAATGTGCAGCTCCAAATCTGCCTGCATTCAGGTGTAGGAGAGCCTTTGTGTGACTGACTGAGACAAATCCATGTTGTTACAGTGCTCACCCAGAGGAGGACATCCTAGAAATGGTTGTTGACCTAGCTGTGGAGTGCGACCCTTAACCCCTGAACACAGCCCTGAGAGCCTCAAGGAAGGGAGAGTGCATCAAATGGGTTGAGGTCTAAACATGCTTTGAGTCTGTCTTGTGTTGACCTTTCTCCTTATCTAAATTTGACCAGAGGGGACTTGAAGAAGAAGGATAGTGTGAAAAGGGTTGAAGCCTCGTAGCTCGACTTGTGGGTTGCTCCAGAGGGTCAGAGTCCATGATAGTGCTGATGTCCTGACCGCTGACCGCTGCCCCCTGCTGCAGGCCAGCAGTAGCACAGGGAGATAAGAGTTTGTTCCCACAGCACATGACAAGAGCAGGGCAGTGTATGTACAACAGAGAAATATCAGAATCGATTTGTCAAGTACAGCAATGTTTTTCTGTGACATTGGTGCAGCTGTGCGGAGACTATCCTTGAGCAACAGGACCTCCAATACAGTGATAAAAGGGCAATGCAAGACATTCAGTAGAGAAAAGTGCAAGGTAGCCTACATATCGAAATGTTGAGTAATTATAGGATGAAAATCTGTCAAGTTGTATTACTGAACAAGGTTGACCCTGTCTGGAAAAAGCAAGGTCAATAAAAAGTTCTTTTCACACTGTTGACTACCACGGGAGTACCTCGATCAATATGGCCGCTATTTATATTTGCTTGTGTGAATATCAGACAGTGAGTGTATTTTCCCTGGAAATGCTTCATGGAGTGTAAGAGGCGGAGAGGAGGGGAGAGGGAGGTGAGGGTGGTAAAAGGGCGGAAACTAAGAACAAAAAGCTGAACTGGTGCCAATAACCCAACCACAACCAGAAAGGGGGGGGTCCCTATTTCGTTTTTTTTTTCTTCTTCTTTTTCTTGTCTTTTGCTCTCCTGCCTCTAGTAGGAAAGGTGTCCATGCCTCCTCTCTTTATTATCTCTCTGTGGTTGCTATGTGGTTAGTGGTAAGGATACATTTTATGTGCGTGTGTGTGTGCATGTGTGTGTTTGTCTGTCTCACTCTAACCACCCCCATCTCCCTGTCTCTTTTTCTGTGCCCTCCTTTAACCTGAAACAGCAGGTATTCTAGGACAGGTTAAATGAGAAAGCGTGTGTGTATCAAGTGTCGGTCATCTTATCCCTCTGTGGATTCACGGTGTCGCTTCTCCAGTGTCACCATGCACGCACACACACATTCACACTTATATACACACACACTTACATCTTAGCAGAAAGGGTACCAGAGTAGTGTGTTAGTAGTAGTGTGTTCAGGAGTTAAATGAGTGCGCATGTGCATATAAGCACAAGCATTTTCTGGTAATGTTAATCATTTACGCTGCTCAGTGTTTGCGTGCATGTGTGCTATGTGTGTGTTTTCATCTACGTGCTGAGTAGTGCATTCATGTGTGTTTTTGCGCTTGTGAGTGTGTGCAGCTTGCATCTTGCCGAAAGAGAGCTTCTGCAGCTAGTGTGGAAGTACAAAATGAGTGTAACTGCCTGACTACTGATGGGGCAGCAAGAGGAAGAAAAAGGTAGGACAGTGATAGAAAAGGGATAGAGGAGATTGAAAGCGGCTGATGAAATGAAGGCAGAACGGGACACTGGCAGAGTAAAAGATGAGAAGAGATAAAGTGCAAATATGTGCAGAACTATATACATCATATATTTAATTAGTGTGTGTGTGTGTGTGTATAAGTGTGTGTATCTGCAAAGAGTAGGAGCTCATCATCTGGCAAGGTGCTGATCCATCTAGACTGAAATTGGTTGCCTGGCGGTTTCCATACATTAGCATTTTGTGCTACTATGTGTAAAGGCAGGATTTCATAAAGCCTTTGAAATGTGTACATCTACTGTATGCATATGTGAGTGCGAGTGTGTGCGTGTGTGCTTACACGCCTGTGTGTATAAGCTGAGAGGCAGGCCTGTGGTTAGGTTACATCTCCCTGCAGCGCAGTAGAACAGTGTCTTGTTGCGTCATACTGAGTCTGTTAATAACAGGCTAAACCACAAAGGCCATCCGCTGCTCTATTTCTCATCTTCCAGCAGATTATGCAGCAGTGATACATTAAGCAGGGTTATTTTGTCTGATACAGTATATTAAGCTTTTGCTTTTCACTTTTACATGGAAAGATGTAAACAGGATTCTAAGTGAAGGTTGACCTCAGATTTGTATCCCTTCGCTGAATTAGTTTTTTATAAATGGTGCCATAGTTTCAGGACAGTATATTGTATAAGCAGTCCGAGAGTTATGTATGTAACGGCTGTGAACCGTACAGGAGAGTTGTCCACATTTTATAGTAAATAATTCTGGGGTTGTCAGGGACATGGCTGAGCTAAGCTACTGTGTTTGATTCTGTGTGCAGCCAGACACCCCCGACTCCATCCCCCCAGCTCTAGCTCAGCATGCAACATCCTTGCCACAGGAATTTAATTGCTCTGTAAACAAGCCTTTTGTTTTGTGGCACACTGTTTGCTCATGCCACAAGATGTATTAAAAGCCTTCATCCTGCTGTGAAAGACAAGAATGTCATATCAGAGCACAACAAATCACAGATTTGATATGTGCTGACCAGAAGAAACTGGATGCTGTGCTACATATGTATAAGCTCTGTGAAGACCATGAAGACAGGAAATATAGCAGTCTTAGCTTTATGATCACATTATCATTATCATATCATTTGTCTGTCCCTGCAGCTACATAAGGCTGTCTTGTTATTGCAGTTTGTATGTATGTAGTAACCATAGACTGTATATAAGAAATGGACGTAGTCATCGTGACGTCACCCGTTGGTTTGTGGACTGCCGTTTTGAAGCCTCGAGTTTGGCCGATAGGGCACCACCATGTCAAGTTTTTGCAACCAGGAAGTGCCCGGAAGTGACGATACGGCAGAGCTAGCTAGCTTGCTTAGCTAGGTGCAACTGTAACTCGCGTCAACTGTCATTTTAACAGGGCTGATAACTTTGTCTAGTGAACAACAGTCTTAAAACTAAATGTACTCACCAGAGAAAGTGAACAGCCGACTCCTAATAAGCTTTTTCAATGGTGCTGGTTAAATTTACACAGTGCCGAGGGTACGAGTCACTCTAGCCTGATTGACAGGTCGCTATGGTAACGACTTGTGAATCATAGATAATCCCGCCCTGAAACATACTCTGCTTTGTGGTCTATTTTAAAATAAATGGGACCATAATTTACTAAATGAACATCATTTTGAATTGAAGAAGACTTGAAACTAGCGACTGAAACCATAAACTCATCAAGAAAATGTTTACTGGGGTAATTATTCAGCTGAGAGGTAATGGAGTAAGGGAGCCGGAGTTCTTTTTGCAACCAGAAGAGTCGGCCCCTGCTGGATTTTCAATAGAATGCAGGTTTCAGGGACTTCCGCATTCGCTTCATATTGTAGACCAGAAGCTTCCCGCTTGGTAGTAACCAGACTTTGTTTCCTCTTTCTGTCATCCCCAGACATACGAGCGCCAGTTCAGAATGCCTGAGCAGAGAGAGGGAGGCCTGCTGCAACTACTGGGAGATCACACTCTGCCCAAACACCAGCTTCGCAGCACCCTCCTTCCTGCACACACACTCTCACACACACAGCAAACACAGCACACCCTTACGCAACAATTCCAACACACTCATGCACACCAAATCAATCCAGACTGGATCGCATCTACAGCACCTTCTGCATCTCCGGCCAATCCTGCAGATTCTGAGCCAGCAGGAGCTAGTAGGAGCTCTTTGCTCGATCCAACCCAACCTTTCTCACGAACAGCGACACAAAGCCCCTCACCTCAGAGATCCCTGACTCCAGACCTGCAGTTGCCAGTGGTTACCGATGCCAGTATTCTCAACCTGACCTCTTTAAGCAGGTATGGTTAATTTTCCTGTGTGGTGTATCTTATCATGAGCCAAACATGAGCAGTAGAACAAAAATACACTATGCGCAGGGGATAGGAGAATGTCGATACAGTGTTGTATGGTGATATTTTGTGTAGCAATATTATAAATATTTATGACAATGACCATTTATTTATATGACAATATCAGTTGCTACAATAAAGAAAATGTATGGTGAGATGAACACAATTATGATTCAAAATATGTAATACATTGCTATATATTGCAGGATATCTTATTGTATAACACACACAATTTTTGAATCTGAGATCAAGAGTCATGACTGCATCATATCATGACTGTCTTTGTGATACCCTCCATGTATGGTGACACAAAAATAATAAATGTTCATATTGGTACTCATTATATTGTATTGTTGAAATACAAAGCATTATTTCTCTTCCCATTCCACTTGTCATATTTTTTTCTCTGTATACATCTCTCCAGGGGGAGGGGTTTGCAAGAGGTCAGTGAACAGCTCTTTGGGAACATCAAGAGGAAGTACGGCAGGAAGGACTCCCAGAGGATGCTCTGTAATCCCCACAGTGCTGATACACCTTGGGGAAGACAGCCAGAGAAAGGATCGGAGAGCCCAAGTAATTCAGAGGAGAGGCAGAAGTACAGGCAAGAGGAGACAGCTGAGCGGTTCCATGAAGAAAGAGAAGAAAGGAGAAAAGAGGAAAGAGAGCGAGTAAATGCTGGGAGGAGAGGAGATGAAGAAGACAGAGGGATGCCCATGCTGACAGAGGAAGGGAAAGGAAGAAAGAGACGGAGGAGGCCTTCTTTCGACGAGTCATTTTCTTCAGAGGAGCAATCACAGCAACGGCAGGACTCTGACACTACAGAGAAGCACCAGCCTGGGCCCCCAGAGCCCAAAGTAGCACATAAGATGGACACTCACAAAAATGATTCTCGACTCACAAGTCAGGCAGATGTCAGTAGAGAGAGGATAGAGAAAGCAGAGAGAGCAGAAAAAGGCGATAAAAGAGAAAAAGGAGAGAGGGTAGACAGGGCAGAAAGAGGAGAGACAGTTACAAGTTTGTCTGACCCAGAGTCAGCTCTGAGTGCAAACAGAATGAGAAAGAACCCTGTGGGCCGTCCTAGGATCAGCACAGACACCCTTAAACACAGAGAGCCTACTCACAATCATGTCAACAAATCCAATCTTAACACAAACCCCAGACTCCCTAGCCCAAACCCCAGCCCCAGCCCCAGGGGCAGCATCAGTCCTAGTCCCAGCCCTAAACCCAGGGCTAACATTAGCCCCGGTCCAAGTCCTAGACCCAGGGTGGCCATGAGTCCTAGTCCCAGCCACAGCACCAGCTCCACAGCCAGTTCCAGACCAACCAAGGCCAAGGACAGATGGTCCTACCTGAAAGCTAAAAGCCATGCCAGCCTCACATCACCGCAGAGAGACAACCGGGGTAGCCCCTCGACCTTAGCTGACCCACCTTCAGCCTTCCCCATCACCCCATCTAGTCCCCTCTACACCAACACTGACAGTCTGACCGTCCACACACCCATTAAGAGAAAACGAGGACGCCCCAAGAAACAGCCACTCCTAACAGTGGAGACCATCCATGAGGGCACCTCCACCTCACCTCCAAGCCCACTGGCACAGGAAACCTCTGCAGGGCTAAACCGTAGGAGAAAGACACATACACTAAACACATTAGTGCAAATGGCCTCCACGACAACCAACGCCAATTCTAGCAGTCTGAAACTAAAGCGTGGCAGGGGCCATCCCAGGTCAGTGAATAAGATGAAGCTTGGGAAAATGCAGAGCATCCTAAATGAGATCCTATCAGGTTCCAGTCAGAACGGCACTCTGGCTCTGAAGTCCTCTTCTGCCCCCGTTACCTCAGCTATGAGCGCCATGGCGTCTACCATTGAGGCTCGGCTGGGGAAACAGATAAATGTCAGCAAGAGAGGAACCATCTACATTGGTAAGAAGAGAGGGCGTAAACCCAGGGCAGAGACCCAAGGCTCCAACCCTCCCAAAACCACTAGGGACAAGCCTCCCCTGTCTGTCTCCACATCCAGTCTCTATGAGAGCCCTGCAGTGCCTTACACCACCTTGTCTCCCAGCTCCAGTGCTCCATCCATAAGATCCAGCCACTCTGATGCCACGATGCCCAGTTTGCAGCCCATCTCAGTTCTGCCCTCTAAGCCACCAGGCAGGGGCTTCCTCTCTGGGGGATGGAAACTATCTCCTCCACGCCTTCTGGCTAATTCACCTTCCCACCTGTCAGAGGGGGCATCAGTGAAGGAGGTGACCCTGTCCCCCATCAGTGAGTCCCACAGTGAGGAGACGATTCCCAGTGACAGTGGGATTGGGACAGACAACAACAGCACCTCAGATCAAACTGAGAAAGGGCCTGCCTCTCGACGCAGGTGCAGTACACTGCTACTTCATTTCATTACCTTATTTGAACCTTGATTAATAGACTTTTAATTTATATTTCAGACTGAAATAAACTCAGGAATGTGGTGGTTTTAATGTGATTCTATATTTTATGTTGTGTTCATACAGGTACTCATTTGATCTGTGTGGGTTTGAAGCTGCAGAAGCAGCCGCTCTGGAAGCATCCAACAGGGGCAGCAGAACACGCTGTGAACGGCAAGTAACTGCGGTTGACAACTTCCTGTCACAGCAGGAAAAGAAGCAAAAACATCGGCGAAAGAGGAAGTGCCTACAGAGCCGGGATCATCTTCATTTTCTCTCAGAACTGGAGGAGGTTAGATACACTATAATGAATTCTGTGAATAATCCTTGACCAATCACTGTAATGAGCAAGTGTATAGTATATGGTGTTTTTTCCTAAGTGTTTCCTCTTTTCAACCTTCCTGTAGGTTGTGTTAAAGCTCCAGCAGCTACGAGTGTCTCACAGACGATACACCTGCTTCCCCCAGCAACCATATCCCTCCATTTTCCGCCTCAACTTCCATCATTACTACCCTGTTACCTACGACTCCTACCCCTGTGACTCCAGCTCATACCTTCGCAGGAGTGCCGATCTGAAGGCTAAGAGGAGACGTGGCCGTCCAGCCAAAGCCAGTGAACCAATCACATCAAAGCTGCCTTTTGTTCAAGGATATGGTTATCCGCTGGCTGGGGGAAATTACTATGCAGCACCGTATGCGATGCCTTACGCACCTCCTCTGAGTCTGGGCTACTTTCCCCCTGCTCCCCCATTTTACCTGCCACATCACTCATTAGGACCTGCACCTCCATCTCCCTTCATGAGGCCTGCAGTCCCCCCTCCCAAGGCTTTCCACTCCAGTGGACTCCAGCCAGGGGCCAAGCTTCGCAGTGCTAGTGGCACACTTCAGGGGCCCTCTGTAAGAGGAGAGGGCCTGGGATCCCTGGGAAGTGGCAGTACAGGTGGTCTTGCAGGGGTTCGCCTCCATAAGAGGAAGCACAAGCACAAACATAAGCACAAGGATGAACCCCTCCTTTCACTGCGAGACCGGCAGGAGTTGGGTGGGCTCTTCAGTGGAGCTAAGGCCAATGCACGTCTAAGCACGCTGAGTGACAGGAGGGACTTGGCCAGTCAGGGCTCTTCAAAGCATCTGGAGAAGCAGAGGGGCAATGGTAGAGGCTCAAGCCTGGGATCCAGCTTAGGGATGTTTGAGTCGGACCAGCTGTCCACACACTCTCTTGCTGACAGCCAGTTCCACTCCCGTCAGACTCGACAGCCAATAAACAGCTTCATGAGCAGCTACAGTAGCCAATCGCAGCGGTCGGAGCCAGCTTCTGACCTGTTTTTGGGGTCACGGGAGGACGAGTGTGGTGGGAGGAGCAGGAAGGCGAGGCTCACTGTGTTTGGAGATCAGGGCTTAATGTCATTCCAAACTGCCAGACAGGAGCCAGGACAGATGAACAAGTGCTCAAGTCCCTCCCTTACTGGTAAGATCCACTTACACTAGGATTACCTGTTAATTTTTAAACTGCACTGTATATTTACAAGGGAGTACACTGCCCTTTTGCCATGATCAGAATCCATGACAGCAGGAGTGTTTTTTCCTTTTGACAGGGGTGGCATGGTAAAATGCACTGCTTACTTAGATGATGTGTTAGTATGTGAACTGCATTAACCACCATCTAACCAGTTCACTTATGGCTAGACTACTCATATTAAAAGCCATCTATGTTAACCTGTGCAAAGATTCTGATATAAAGCATCAGTAGGAAGTCTTTAGCTGACATTAACAATAGCTTAGCACAGTAATGGATCGCATTACATTTCCCATTGCAAGGCAAAGGAGGGCATAATTGTAATAGTCTACAACTGACAGTGACTTCAACTGTAACAGGAGATAAAATAAACTAAAACAAACTTTAACATACACTACGTAGTGTTTTAAAAATGTGACTTTCTTTTTAGTCACATTTGTGACCACAGATTTAGCCAGTCAGTTTACCATGATGTTGGCATAGCTTGGACAAGGGTTGCTGTCTCCACCAGCGTTCCTTCACATCAGGGAGGGCTGGAAGTGCATACTACAACGGTAAAGCACAAGATGCTCCACACTATGTGCTTTATTGTGTAGAATATTGGTGTTACAAGCCAGTTATGTGTAGTCTTAACCTGCCAATGTTGCACAACTGTTAACATAGCTAAATTAGGAGCATGTTTGCAAAAATAATTGGTGTGCAAAATATTATTCTGTTCCCTAGTGATAACTGTGTTATTTGCTGGTGTAGAGACGTAGTATTTAGTCAAAGTTAACATGTTTTTCTCTATTTTAAATGTAGATGGCAGCATACTTGTCAAGGTGATTCCTTAGTTATAAATATGCTATTTACAGCATTATCAGGACTTAAAGCAGACAAAGAGGCAGGGTTGCCCCAAATTCTCACTATCCAAACTAATGTGTATTTTGTTACATTCTGAATTCTGCTGTCTGTGAGCACATCTGGCTGGGGATAGAGAGAACGTAATGCATGGATGGAGACGACTATAATTCACCAATCTCTCCTTCCTCCCCTCCCTTCCACCTCTCCTGCCAATGCCTTTGCCAGAGATATATTATTCACACAGTGTGATTTATTTTCTACAGACACGCTGTAAAAGGCCCTTGCCTGTGTTAAAAGAGCTGGCTGGCAGCCAGAGGTTTAATGACTGGGGCCTAGTCCAGTGGCGGGGAGGAGCAGTCAGGGGCTCAGTTAGAATACACCCCCCCCCCCACCCCAGGGGATCCAGGACGGATGACTCATATACACACTACCACCGCCCCCGCCTGCCACCCCACCCTACACACAACCCCCTCGTCCATGTTATCCCTCCAGTGTTGTTATGACTCTTCTACCTTCCATGTCCTTCCCTTTTCCCCTTGTGTTGCTTCTGCAGTTCTTGCGCTTTCCTTTTTTGTCTCCCTCCCACAATCCCAACATCCATACACAGATTTCTCCTTGTTATTCCGCCTCTTCCTCCCCCTTCCCCTTCTATCTCTCTTTCCTTCTTCCCTTTCTCTTTCTGCTTTTCTCCTTGTCTCCCCTCCCCCTCTTTCCCCCATTACCTTCTCTTTTTCCCCATTCCCTCTGCCCCTCCTCTAGCATGACTTACTGCCTCACTTCACAGCTTTAGCCCAATTAAAACACAGGCGCGTGCATGCCGCACAACCATACATGTACACATAATACATGCATAAACCCACTCTGACACACACACACACACACATACACACACATATATATAGATCCCCACCCACAAGCTGATATAGATGCAAAATTTATATTATTATCTGTAACTATGTGTAAAAATTATTCCTTAATAGAACTACTTTGTAGTGTACTTTTTATGCATGTATTGTGTTTGCTCTTATTCACTAATCAGCAGGTCTCGCTGCAGCTGACAACAATCTCTCACATGCATATTTGCATAAAAGCAGGTCATCTTCTACTGAATTAGTTATTATTTAGTTATTAGAATAATTGTCTTTGTGTCACACGACTTGTGACATATGCATGCACTTTCATGCAGAGAATCAATCTCACTAAATAATATACATAACCTGGTCTCAGCCAATGCAGGGGCAGTAGATAAGTGAGCATGTATCTCTATGTAGTAGTGACTTCCTATTCCACAGAGAAACAGGTCCTCAGTGCTGCATGGCCCCTCACACTGCTGAAGGTCACTGGTTTTATGTTCCGTGTATGCAGCTCATAAATTTCTGCTACTTTGTACTGTGTGTGTGTGTGTGTGAGAGAGAGAGAGCGTGCACACTCCTGTGTAGCTCATAAACTACTGCTACTTAGTGCTTTCTGCATTAGACTAATTTCACTGTCTGCCTTGAATTCTTGAGCAACAATAGAGTGTGATGTTCTGCTGAGTTTTAAATGGAGGGCGGTCAGGCCTCTCTTTATCTTCACTTAATCTTAGTTCATCAGCAAACACCTTGGAGCTCTACACTCCTAAAGTATTAATTTACCTTTTAATATTTTCACAAGTTTTCTTTAAATGTTAAAAAACTGTTTTGACTGTATCAAAGATACAATCTGTATATGGTTTTTACAACACGTCATTGAAGCTCTGTGAAGCTTTAAAATACAAAAATGAATTTTCCTAACCAACGATGCAAGATGTTTCATAACATAAATAGAAATATTCTCACTGTGTTGTGCATCACTTGTAAACATCACCCTGCAGTCCAGTCCACCATATTTGGAGACATGTGCCTTTGGTGTGAGAGACCTGGGTTCAGTTCCCCGCTGTGACCCATCCACCATTGTGTTCCCGAGCAAGACACTTAACCCCTAGTTGCTCCACAGGCGTGTGACCTCTGACATGTATAGCAATTCATCAGCAAAATGAATAAATGTGATGTAAATGTAATAACATTCAGAGTGGTTTAATTCAGTCAACATGCCTTACAGCACTGCAGAGACCTGCTACATTGTATCAGCAGAAGTCTTGAGGAAAAGAAAGTAGATGGTTAGGGAATCCAGTGATTGGAGTAAAAGCAAAAAAAGAGACCAAACATGTTGTGTATGCACACTGCTTGGGGACTGGTGGCTGATTGTGCTTTTCCTCCATTTTGGCTGTGGCTCACTCTGAACCTCGGGAACAGTGCCCAGGCAGAGAGGAAGGGGGAGCTAAGAAATGGGACAGAGATGGGAAACAAAAAGAATGACAGAGACAGACCAAGACCAGGAAGCGGTTTCTGAAATAGAGACGGAAATGAAATGGTGCAGTGTTACCAGTTTAATTGAAAATTAGAGAGTAGCATATTGCTGCTCATGACGAGTAGAGTGGAAAAGAGAATGAGAGTGATGGGGTAAGGGGGAAAGAGAAAGGATAGGAACAGCGTGTAAAGGGCATACTGCCCAGTTCACCAGTGTGAAGGAAACAATATGGCTCCAGTTTCTTCAACTCAGCCATTCTGAACTGCTGAATTCATTATTTGTGCGTGTTGGACGTGTGCGTGTATGCATATGTGTGTTCTTGCATTTGTGTCTGTGTGAATTGGTGCATGTGGATAAATGTGCCTATATGTGTGTTTGTATTTTTGTGTGTGTGTTTGGCTTTTTGGCAGCCTGTGCTCCAGATGCACAGGGTTGTTATTGTGTAGCGACATATTAAATGGTTGAAGGAGACATTTCTGTGGGTTTCCTGCTAGCAGAATGGGATCTCCTCCTCTCCCCTCTCCTCTCTGCTCTCTAGTAGACAATTACAGGATAGGATCTGCTCTCCTGGCTCAGCTGGGCTTTGAAAGGCTTACATGAATATGTCAAAATTAGCAGGAAGCTCTTGAAGCAAAAAAAGACATTCTCTCCATGAGCTAAATTGGCATCATCTCTTTCCTGGCCTTTCCAAGGCTGCTCATTTTGACTGACATGCTAATACGAAAACTTTGTCTTTATAGACCTTGCTCTACTATTTATTTACCTTGCGATGTCTCACCTCACTCACACTCACTCTCTCCCCTCCCAGGTGTTCCCAGTAAGCGGAGGTATAAACGACGCGAGGTGGAACAGATCCAAAAGGACGTGAGGAGGATGCATTCTTTGAACTTTGAGCATGTGCAGAAGATCCTCCGTGCCAAGCGCCTGCAGCGACAAGCCAAAACAGGAAACAATGTCATTAAAAGACGGCCTGGACGGCCCCGAAAACAACCCATAGAGGAATCAGAGCCGACCAACAGCAGGGAGGAAAATCGGGCTGATGGTCGGGGTTTGGACATGTTGGCCAGTAGGAAAGGTGATGGGAGGACTCTTGGGATGCCTGTCCTGGAGAGGTGTGATGACCTGCCAGGTAGACAGAGCCTCAGGCCAAGCTTGACCCCCGATCCTCTGGAGTTCTCAAATCACGATTCCATCTCAGCAACAATTGAGACTGTGGTGCATCAAGCGCGGTCTGTGCCTCCACTGGCCAAAGGGGGGAAACGCAGAGGCAGGGGCCACAACAGGGACGAGTTATGGGCTCCTTCCAGTCAATAGACCTGCAGAAGAGAGCAACTCCGTAACCGAACGGAGAGCAGTTACTGGAGTCAGTGCTGTTTCAAGCCTGTCAGATGCAGCACCCTTAATTCTGGGACTCCTTGGTGCACTTTGACTTGTTTCTCCTCTCTGAGGACTACAGTGGGTCAGTGGGAGAGCAAGAGGAGGGAACGCTTAGGTGTTATCCTTCTCTTTGCCAAACCCAACCAGACATGAGCCTTTCAAGGATTCAGTGGACCTTCATTTACAATGGCACTATATGGTACTATTTGATACTGAATCTGATGCTATAAAAGTGTGTGGTACTTATGATAGTGTAGGATATTATGTGATTCTTTATGTATCTGATACAGTGATGTGTATGGTACTTTATGATACTGTATCTGAATGTGGCTTTAGCCATATATTTACCAGCAAGGGGAGGGGGAATGGTTAATATTAAACTGTGCAGCTCTGCTTATTTTTGCCTTTCTGAGGAAGCTTGTCAAAGACATGGGGTGATACGGCAGTTATTAAGCCACCTTACCCTATTACATATCCCTGTTCCTTGCTCCCACCCTCATTTGTATCTTCCTTGTTTTCTTGTTCTCTCTGAGGAGTAATGATACTTGCTGGCAGCTCCTAATCCCTGGTCCCCCTCCCTGCTCAACACTCACCCCAATTCTCTAGCCCTCCCTGGTGCCTGCCGCTCAACTTCATCTCCCTTTGTCCTCTCATCTACTTCCAATCATGTTTTACATCTCCTATTGCTTGTGCTCCGTCAGCCTACCCCCAGTTTCATTTATTTCTCCTTCCCTGCTCAGGCCTGTCCTGAGCAGTGACTTAAAGGCAATATGGTGGAAGAGTGTCCTAGACTGTACATAGAAACAAAGTCCACTGTTTCTGCCTTGTTCAATGAGAAACCAGCTCATTAACATCTACTGGCATACAGTATATCAAATAGAATTGTTATACCATAGACAATGAAAGTTATTGTATTGTTTTATAACCAAAAACAGACATGGGTTCGACTCAAGACAAGTTTGTTTTCAGATGGAAAGAAACACATATATTCATTCATACACTCATTATTGTGTTTATATCCAGGGGCATTGCATACAGGAGGAATATCAGGTGTGTTTTTGGTAAACCTTAAAATTGGTTTAATGCACTATGAAAACCATACACTTGCATCAATCAAATGCAGCACTTAACATGCTTGTTCCAGCCTTATGTTTTGGCCTTTGATGGTGTGGATATCCATTCCAGAAAGCATGCATTATTTTAATCAATTTGTATATGCAGGCTGCGCGGCCAAAAGCGTCAAACCGAAGCCCAAGTCTGAATCATGATCAGACACTTCAGCTGAAGAGGGTTCACAGTCAGTGTTTTGAAAAGCTAATCCCAGTGTTTCTACTTACCATGATTAAAAAAAAGTAAATCCAGTATTTAGATTTAGAAACCAAAGTCTCAGTATTCAGTGTAAGGATGTATAATTTAAAAGAATCTAAATCAGAGTTTAACAAACTCTCCACCATGTTGGCACCAATGTAAAGCATTCCCATGTGCACTCTAGAATGTAGCCATCTTGGATTTTATGTGTCAATGTGTTAAGCCTTTGTTAAACTCTATCTACAGTATATGTGGCTTTGGGTAGTGGTCGGTAATTTCTCAAATAAGTATTTCAGAATATAAGCAATGGATCAGTATTTCTTTGGCAACTTTGTTCAAGTTTTGTTTCAGGAGATTCTGTCTTCTTTGGGTTGGGTGGGATTCTCAGTTGCAGCAGTTCAACTTGTGCCTTATGTTTCTTTCTCTCACCAATTACATTTGACCTGAGAAATATCAAGTGGCAAAGAGAGCCCAATAAATTTACCCAAAATAGTCATGATTGTGCATATAATGCATGTGTCTCAGTCATCAGAACCCTGACACTGCCTGTGTCCCTTCACAGCTTCCATAGTCAGCATCCTCTGTCACCGAGCATAAGTCTGTCTCCTAGCTTCCTCCTAGTTTTCTGACCCATATCATCATAACAGAACTAGAAGGGCTGGACTGATGATTATAATAATATGATATTAATGTATTAAATACACATCTTGTACTTGCCTACGTACTGCTTTACAGCATGGGTGGGAACCGAAAGGTCCACTTTAACAGATGTGTTTCTATTCAGAGATATTGATTGTGCTCAATGTTCTAGATATAAGCGAAAGATCATTTACTTTGCCCGGTATTTAACCAGTTATTTACAACATATGATGTAGGTTATGTACTTGGCAAAGCAGGAACAGAGGAGGTTGTCATGGAAACCACGTTCTCGTATATAGTTGTTTGCTATGCATCAGGCCATGCCTGGCAATGACCTTAAAAGGAATTTCTGTTCTGTGTCCACCCTTCGACAAAGAGAAACAAGTGGTCTTATTTACTGAATAAAATGAATTCATGTAACCAGAATTGTGAATAATACCAGTAATAATTTGTAATAAGTTGTGCAGAAAGTGACTATCATTTCATGAAAACTATAGTTACTGCAGCTCTATGCAGTACAGCCTTAACCAGATGTAAACTACAGTATTGAAGTGTTTGTTGTAAATAGTGTTAGTATGTCTATTCTGCATGGATACCGGTTGGGCTCGGCTATGCTGGGACTATCTGCTAAAACCACAGTAGACCTTCTCTCTCTATTAAGACTGCTCAAGACCCAAGAAAATATGCAGAAGTTACCACCCTAATTGATTTTACTATTTGACAAATTCTGCTGTACAGTGACAGTCATCGTTCCAGTCCGTTAAAACACAGAATGCTAAAATAATTTGCCTTATCAAACCTTTAAAATTCTTGGAGGATACAAACCCCACTGTAGTGTACTCGACCAAAAATAGGAATCCCTGCTGACTTGCAGCTATTTTGCCTGCAGCCAGTTGGGGCAGTGCAGAAGAGTAAGCAAGGGGGTTGTGTGTAGGGGGAGTTCTCAGAGGAAATAGCCAAAAATACACTCGTCCTAACGTTAGTGTGCTTAACCTTGCTTTGCTAGATAACATTTGGTGGGTCTGCAGTCTGTTGTGATGAAGATGAGGTCTAGATATGTGGTCCGTGAGGTGTAGAGACTATACGCTTGGCAGCTTACTCCTCCATACTGTGGTCAGTCAGTGGTCTCTGATGTAAGAGTTAAAGACCCCAGGTGTTGTCTGTCCTGTCTGTCTCTCCTACCAGCCAATGCTCCGGTGCCTTCTAACACTGACAAGTATTGTCCTAATCCAGAGCTTTCACTCTACACAGAGACTGCAGAGGGGATGTGGCTGTGAATAGGGTTCAAGGTCACTGTTGTATTGTATTTAACAGCCAACCAGAGCCAGTGGCTACAGGAGGATCCAAAGCACTGATGTAAGGATCTTATACCTTGTCTTTGGTCCTAGAATCAAGGGCAGTGCAGCAGTGTTTGACCTTAAATCAGTGGTTGGGATGTATTTACTGTAGTCCACACTTACCAGTTCACTACAGCAATTAGGATGGGATATAATGGCACCTAAATTTTGATCACCCTCCATTCCCTTTGTAGCATGCTACACATGGAGTGAGGGGTCACATGAGACAGAGCCTCATAAATGTACATGTATTCATCCTCACAGCATCCGTTACAGTTCTAAGCTATAATGTTGTTCAAAGCTGAAATTGCAGATGATGCATTGAGAAAACCAATAAATGTACTTCTTTAGAGCACAAAGTGAGCTCTTCTAACAGTGTGGGCATATTTTAGTTTGTATACATAGTGTATTTGAACCTTTTTCTAGAGTGGGTTTCCTTTATTTGCATGCTCAACTTGATTGTATGCATAAATATTTTAGAAAAGCCGAAAGATGAATTTCAATTGAATTTGGAGCAAGACTTGTACATTGTTTGATATTTTTCTTTTTGTAATGAATTTTTTAATTCATGAAGCATTTTTGTACATTGTATGAATATTAAAAACTGCAAATATTTGACATATAGAGTAAATACTAGATGCGCATGCATATGCATATATCCTTCACAGTATGTATGTGTAAATGTACACATATATTTTGTATTTGCATTTGCTGGTATACAGATATATGTCTTAAGCACATATATACATGCAATATATATGTATATCCATGTCCGCTGGCATGCTTTTGGTCATGTTTATCTTTCATGATCTTGTAGGTTCATTTTTTGTTTTTTATTTCTCTTTCCTCAGAAAGAAAAGCTCATTCTTTTGCTACCCTTCTGTTGGCTGGCAGTGTTGAGCACTTATTAAGAAGAACTACAGTTGAAGTTGTTCATGTTATCCATTGTGTGAAATAATAAATGACTTTATTGACATCTGATGATGGCATGTATTATCTTCTTTCTGGTTAAGATTTGATATTCTGATCTCCTAAAAACTGCTTTGTCACATGCTGAGATAAGGCTGATAAGTTATTTTGTGATAAGAGCCAGTTGAGACTGTGTGTGTGTGTGTGTGTGTGCGCACACAGCATGCATGTGAATATGTCAGAGCAAGATGACAGGACGGTTTGCTGCACTGTTGGTGCTGAATGTCAGATGGTCTCAGTGAATGAGTACTACCCCACAACGTGTTTGCTTGTTGCAGTTAAATGAGAGGGAATCCTCTCATCAGATTATTCTACAGCCTCGCTCAGTCACGCTCACGCTCACACACACACACACACACACACACATACCTACACACTCTTACTCTGGTACTTGTTCATTAGCCAAGCCTACATCTCTGAATCCTGCCTGCACTAGCCCATCAGTTTCAGTTCTAGGTGGGCTGGGCTGCAGACTGCTCTGTTATTGGACAGAGCTGAGTGGGAAATGCCCCACTATTGGCTGCTGCCAACTAGTAAAATTCTTCTGTTACCATGGTTGCAGGGTGAGCTGCCCAAATGTGTCTCAGTGTATCTAGTGGTGCTGATGGAACTGTTGGCACCACCGGTGTTATGCTGAAAAAATCCCCCCTCTGATGGAAGTCAAGGCTGCAGTGGGGCTGCACCCAAACCACTCTCTACTGATGCCTGTAAATGAGCCCACATGGCCCCACTCCACCTCCAGCACAAGAGAGAGGATGAGATAGATCACCAGGGCTGTGATCACGATGAAACAGCACAGCAAAACACATCCTGCATGAAGGATGTACTGTTGAGCCAGAGCTACACTTTAAAGGAAACAACTGGATCATCAATCTGATGTGCGCCAGGTTTACTGTCATATAGTTTCCTCTGAGACAGTGCCTGCACTGCACAGGTACAAAGATTGCATAGAAACATACACAACATCACTATGCATACCATAATTCCAGTGACATTATTTAACACAGAAAGAGGGCTTAGATCAGTAATCAACAGAGAGATGTTGCCCATAAAAAAAGATGTGAAACATATATATATTATTTTCACTTTAATTATTACTATGGCATTCTTTGTGGCTATATAAGTGCCATATATTCCACCTGGTCAGAAGGTGTAGCCCCCCATACTGGACAAAAGAATGAAAAGCACTGGAAAACGCACTGAACTTAAACTGTCCAGGGTATTGTTTTGTCTTCTATTCTTGTTTCTCCACAAGTGTGCAAAACCTTTCTAACACTCTTCAGCTTTATATAACAATATTATGAAATCTTATAAATCTTATCTTCTGTGACATCTGTGCTTGGCAGCAATATTCCAGTACAATTATAGAAGGACTATAGTAAAAATATTTGCAGAATTGGATCACTGTTATGATATGGTATCTGGAGATACAGACCGTAATGGAAATGACGTGGTGGAGGTTTATACTCAGAAAGTGTAGGAGGAGGACAAGGATTATAAATTGTGGTCCCTAGCTGAGGCCTTTATGTTGACCGTTCCCGTACTTAAACAACTTTCTTTTTAAGAAATATGTTCTAAAGATTTAGGAGGATCTTCTACCCCAATCCTCTGTGGACCAGCCTCTTTGGAATCTAGGATTTACCGCTGAGGGAACCTGACAGTGTGTGCATCTAAGAAATATGCATGGTCCAGGGTGACCAGTCAGGTGCTCTATGAAGCCCATGTACACCCGACACATGATGACATTTTTGAAGTACATGTCAGCTGGAAAGGCATAACTAGTACTGCTTGTAGATTTCCTGTTGAACTATTCTGAATTGACTATGGAAAGTTTGCTTAGTTGGCTATGTGCGGAGTTCTGTTGACTTGGACTGGGTTGTTTGGAGAGTATGATGTATAAATTCCCTTACACAGGTAAAGAACCCCTACACATATTAAAATACCCAGATGGCATTGTTGCCATATGAACAAAATGTTGAGTCGTTTTACAGGTGGCTTGTCTCCTGTTACACATTCTTGCTTCACAAGAACTATTTGTGTTGGTATTTGTAGGCCTACCAGTGAGTCACAGAGTCATTGAAAAAAAAAGTCACTGGAACGTGATACAACTATAACAGATGCTTAACGTTTGTTGGTTTTGATATTTTGTGATTGTACCAGCGGGTGTTGGAAATACTCACCTGTGTGATCTTCTGCTGTCTCCTTACAGGCTCTGTTGCTTTGCAAGACAAAAATAAGTAACACAGTGAAATTTTTCCTTTTCTCTACTGGTGTTGTCAGTCTTTGTAGTGAGGAAA
This sequence comes from Micropterus dolomieu, assembly GCF_021292245.1. Taxonomy (NCBI): domain Eukaryota; kingdom Metazoa; phylum Chordata; class Actinopteri; order Centrarchiformes; family Centrarchidae; genus Micropterus; species Micropterus dolomieu. Next base: position 24,291,475 of record NC_060170.1, on the reverse strand, counting down.
GGGTAGCCCAAACTGGCCAAACAGCTCCAAATACAAGACAACAAGAGGCAGCAGATACAGCAAAACTACAGGCAATGGTCGGGCACAGAAATTCAGCCTAACAATGGCCAACTGCACCTTGGACATAGCTGCCAGCCACAAGTATGAGCTTTCTTTGGTGGGAGGGGCTTTGATGGAGCTTTGAAGTGTATCATAGATGTAGTGGGTGGGTCTTCGGTGATTATACTCTCAAACTGTTGATTCTTCCTCCCAAAATCTGCCCACTTCATCAAACCTGCATAAATCAGCCATTTACCACAGCATATGTCCTGGCAGCACATTCTGGAAGACAAAAGGATAAGTTTTGGGGAAAAATCAGAGCCTGCTTTGATTTTGGTCTCTGCCCAGTTTTCCTGACAAATAACTTTAACTCTTCTCTTAAACTAACTGTAAACTACCACAACTGTTTTGCATGGACCTTTGGCAATTCATCTCCATCTCTATGCCAACAAATTCCCCTATAAATTATTGCAAAGCTTAACCATTCTACCTTACAGTACACAAACATTATGAAGCCTCAGGAAGTCTACAAAAGTATCTATGCAGCACCATGTTTGCCTTTTCTGTTATTGTTGCTTTTCAAAGTAAGACCAGGAAACCTATATGGATGCAGAATGTTAATCCAACAAGTAAGTAAGTAAGTAAAGTTTATTTGAATAGCACCTTTCACAGATAAAAATCACAGTAAAATGTAATACAATACAACAAAGTAAAATACAATGCATAAGAAAATTTAAATACAGATGGAAAACATAGAAACAAAAACCATGAAAACCCCACGTCTATCTAAAAGCCTGCTTGAATAGCAGCGTATTCAATTGCTTTTTAAAAGAATCAACAGAATTCACACAACGCAGAAAGGTAGGCAAAGCACACAAGTGCAGAGTACAAAAATAAGGCTCTCAAAAGTGGCACTACTTATTTTTTATTCAAACCTTACCAATAATTAAAATTTGAGTCAGGATGCATGAGTGAGTGCCAGTGAATATCAGTGACTGTTTGAGGCACATCCAAAGCCACACAGACCACCAACAACAGACAGAGCCATAAATTTACAACAGACAGTCCTGCAGTCCAGGCCAACTAACCAGGAAGCCTGCCATGTAACCAAGCATCCCCTCAATTTATCTCTGTTGGTGTTTTCAGAGGATGACTATTGCTTGTGTTTATGAAGATGGATAGAGCAGGCAACAGCTAAGACACCCCCTCTCCCTCCTCTCTCTTTCTGGGCTGCACAGTGACGGCAGCGATGGGAGACACCATCTGGTGGTGAAACGTGTCAGTGCAACTCAAACCTCTCAAAGCCGTCATGTCACATCCACTGGACACAGAGCATCATCCCTGACTGCAGTCAAATCAGTAAAAAATGACACTGTACACAAATGCAGTTTTTCTAGTTCAAGAAGAAGATAGATAAAAATGTTTTTTATGGATTTGAATGATAAAAATCTTAACCATGAGCTCAAGCAGTCAAAGCTACACACCCTAGCGCTTTATTCATTGGTCCGCTTAAGAGATCAGTGCAGGAATTACTGTAGCTGAAAGTTGCGTGCGTCTGTGTGCGGCGCAAAGAGAAAAAAACAAAACACCAGAGATATAACAGAATGTGTTCTGCATGGAACCGGCCACTGTTGCCACGGTGACAGTGTGACTCATGGCAGTTTGATTTGGATTTAGAGCGGCGCCCTGTTTTGTGTGTGAGTGTGTGACTTGTGTGTGTATGTTCATAAGCATGTGTGAAAATGTACCTGTCTGTATATATGTAAATACGTGCATTATGTTATAGGGTTACATATTTGTGTGCTGGTGGGATGAGAAAAGAATTTCCTCTGCACAGTAGAAGAGAGCAATTGTCCACCTCTCTCATGTCTCCTCGGTCGCAGTTAGAGCCTTTGTTAGCAGATTGGCTCTGCCTTAGTCTTATTAATGATGCCAACACTTAGGTAATGTGCCTTTTTGATGAGAGTAGGCCACTTCATCTCTCTATTCAGGCTCCATCTCGCACACACTCTCTCTCTCTCTCTCTCTCTCTCTCTCTCTCTCTCTCTCTCTCTCTCACACACACACACACACACACACACACACACACACACACACACCACCCCCTCAATCCTCCTAATAAGCTGTCTCTCTGTCTCCTGTAATTTGGCAGACGAGTCTATTATATGATACAGTCATATTTTATTAATGGACCCCCGTAGCGAACACACACACCCCTTAGTGGATGAGATTATGTGACGCACAGGGAGCGTGTCTCTGTGTTAAAATGATTTCAACTCCTTGGTTAGTTTTCATGTGCACCGTTTGTCTGCTCTATTGTTAGTATTGGGCTGGAAGGCAGAACCACAGGCATTTCTGCTGAAGTTGGCACTGTTCCTCCACACTTCATTACACTTCCATCAGCTCAGTGATAGCATTGAACAGTGCAGCTTCAAAAGGCAGAAAACAGCAAAATAAAAGGCAACAATCAATTATTGAGTCAAACATTTTGTGGAAATATTCTTCCTGTCTGTGTCTCTCTGTGTCCCCCTCTCTCTTCCTCACTGTTGTTCCCATATGTTTCAGCAGTGCTAGACACTTCAAGCTCTGGTGAAGTACACTCCATCAAACTGATTTGCTCAGAAATTTATTGCTTCAATGATATATTACCCAACAAATTCAGTATTTTTATTTGCATATCTGCAGCCATGTTAAAAAAGCATATTTACTTTTCTATGTGCCTAATTTCATCTATAGATGATCTTATTGAGCAACAAGACTAAGAGTCGGCAGTCGTGCTAGCAGCTCTGTGAGACTTGGCACAGTGGGGCTTTGAGCTAAATGTCAACATGCTCATAATGAGATGATGATGTTATGCAGGTATGTTTACTATGTTCACCATCCTAGTTTAGCATTTTAGGAGGCTAACATTTGCTAATTAGCATTAAATGCTAAACTACAGCTGAGCCTGATGACAGTGTCATAAAGTATTAGATGAATTTAAATTTTGACCTGATGATGACACTAGATGAAAAGTTCAGTTAATCAGTTAATCAGTTAAGTGGTTACAATTCATACAGTGAGATGTATAAATGTCTGTACCAAATTTCATGAGATGCAATCCAATAGTGAAATGTGGTGGCTCTAGAGAAAAAGTCAGGAGACCATCAAAGTCAGCAGGATACATTTGGGCACCATGAATGCCTGTCCAAATTTTCCAGGCAATCCTGGACCAAAGTGGTGGGCTGACTGAAAGATATTGCCATCCCTAGAGCCATGTCACTACTAAAAAACAGGAGATTAGAAAGATACAGGAGCTTGACGTTATATACACAGAATTTCTTTTCTGTGGGTCTTGCTTTGATGCCAACGTTTTTCATTTTATGTCCAAAATCGCAACTCTACTAATATCCCTTTCCAAATCAACTCTTGATATGTTTGATAGGAAAGTCTCTCTCTCTCTCTCTTACACACACACACACACTTTGGCCAGTCTAGAAGATTCTGTGTGCTGCTCAAAGGATAAAAGAAGAATTCCCAACAGCAAATATACTCAGTAGTCTTTTTCAAGTTTTTATTTTCATAGATTCTTCTCAGTGAGGGCATACATGTATGCCAGAGAGACATTTTCCAGTAGTTTATTTTACACTTTTGCTAGAAATTGTGTAATACAGTAAACAAATTATTATTCAATATTAATACCATCATGATACAGTACAATGTAATATTTCAAAGGGCTTCAAGTGCTTTAAAGGAGTGACTATGAATGTACCATAAACCCGTACCCCGGTGATGTGAAGAAAAACTTCCTCTAAACGAGCCGAGGCAGTCAGCACGGCGGACCACTTTTCTTTTATTGTATGGTCTTGTTGGAACAGATGAATGGATTCAGTTCTTTACTGTTTTGCCTTTTTTCTTTCCCTTCTTTTATGCCTGCAGTGGCTCGTCTACATTAGGCCAACAACAAGGAAATATTATCTGATTGTTATTGCTCCAGGAAAATAGTCAGAACAGAGCAGCAACAAAGATAATAGGATATTTATCGAAACACCTGTTTGTGCATCTAATGTTATCCAAACAAATCTTCCCATTTCTGAACATATGCGCCTACATGCACATACCTGCATGTGTGCATCGAGCGTGTGTGTGTCCACATAATGAAGAAGAGTGAGCTGTCAGGTACACTTGAAGGTTTGACTGTGACAGTCAAGAGTAACATGCTGAGAACAAACGACTCATTAGAGTCAGCAGACAGAAACTGAGCGGCTGCTCATTAAACGCATTTTGACAATGTTCAGTTTGTGTCAACATATAGAAATGTTCTCAGGCAGTCATTACATAGAAACACCTGTGCAGATACTTCAGTGTGTCAACAGAAGTGTGTGTTTAAGAAAGAAAAAAGAGAATCAGTTCTCAACTTGGGGCTCAGGAACCCCCATTCAGCTTTGAGATAAAAAAAAAAAAGGGTTTCCAAATGATTTATATTATAAGAAGAATACTTGGATTGCATAAATGTATGATCATGTTTTTAATCTTTGTGAATACATGCCTAATGCTTGAGAAATAATGAATATTTTCAGCCCTTCAGCTCAAGCCAATAATTAATCAAGTGAAATGGCCTAATACAGGGACGAAAAAGGATCAGTGTCTGGTTCAGAGTTCAACATTTGGTCCTACAAAAGTGGGTCATGTAGCCTTTGGGGGTCCAGTGGTGGAAAATGCTTGACTGACACTGCTATAGAGAACGGTAGGTACTGTCTGACCTCTGCTGCACCTCTGTGTGGAACCATTGGTGGGGTTTTTTCTCTGTCTGTTTCAGTTCCAGCCCTCCAAGGCACATTACATAACTACAGTATTATTTTTCCATCTCCTCTGTCTGACTGACATAGAAGGGGAAATACAGATCCAAACAAGGCAATGATAATGGCTCACTCTTCTCTTTTGATCAGTGTATTTGTCACACCCTGTCTCTTCTATTCTCTGCATTTACTTCTGCTTTTGCCTTTCTAAACTCTCTCTCTTCTTCTGCCCCACCACAAGTTTGTTCGCATTTGCACCCAATGTGGTACGCTGGTTTTCCATTAGTTCATTTCCCCTGCTTTGAGAATGCGCTTGCATGATGAGTGGATGTGTGTGTGCACTGTGTGCACGCATGTGCACATGTGCATGTGTCTCCTGAGTCTCAGAACAGTATTATTGTAAACATATCATTTGATGGGGAGAGTGGTTCAGGTTGTTGGCCGGCTGCCCTGCTTTCATTTGGAACAGAGCTGCCAACATCTGGACTGTGTCAACACTCACTGACAGTGTTTGTGTGTGTGTGTGTGTGTGTGTGTGTGTGTGTGTGTGTGTGTGTGTATGTGTGTGTGTGCATTGGGGTCCCTGCCTCAGCCCCAGAGCTGTCAGCTATTGGATGGGGAACAGATTTACTCAGATTAATCAAAGGTGTAGCATTAATAAAAGGAGCCCTATTCCTCTGTGCCTCCAGGCCACCATTTTAAGATCCTGGGAGAGCAGCTTCGCATCCTCCAGGACGAGCTGCAGTCATACACAGGCCATGTGCAGGCATGCAGATACATGCACACAGCCAGGGATGTACTTTAAACCGAAAAAGTTGAAGCAAACTAAAATTATGAACACTTAAAAGGTGAAAACTGTCTTTCCCTTGTTTGCGGATTATTTGTTGCTTCACACACTATAAGGTGGAGTAACAGTGCAGTGTTCCCTTTGGACAGAATGCTGTATTTAATACTGTACTACATGTAAGAGAAACCCAGATCAGAATCTCTGACCACCCTGGCTGAAAAACCCACAAATCCAACAGAGACACATAAAATACATGTTACTCATATGGTGAGAAATATGCAGCGACCTCCTTCATTAATTTATTTAAACCCAGGTCAAGATGTGCAGTCACCATAGACGCAGGACTCACAAAACCTTCAGAGAAACCCAGCACATTTCAGTGCTGAATGGGACTACAAGGTAAGAAAACCCAGAACCAAATTTATCTCATTAATTTATGTAAACTGACAGCAGATGCAGTGGAACTATTGCTGGATGCATGCACATCGATGAGTTGAATGTTGGAAGAGAGAATACTCTGTGTGTGTGTGTGTGTGTGATTATGTGCAAGATAGAAGGACTTAAATTACCCATAGGCTAGATATTTTAACATTTGCCTCATCGTGCCTCTTACAGTAGTTTCAACTGTTATTTGTGCAAAGCCAAGGCTAGAGTTTCCTTCCTTTTGCGGTGAAGTAACATCTTAAAACACACACATACACACATCATACGAGAACTTTATAATCTTGTGGTTTTTCAAACCATGAAACAAACGCTTTGCTCTCTGCAAAACATTCGATCCCCTCTTCTATTTTTCGCCATACCAAACTTTATTTCTGCAGGGTTTATTTTTAAGCATTTGTGCATGTAAGTAAGCAAAATTTTATTTATGTAACACCTTTTTAACACATGCTACAAAGTGCTGTACATTATTAATATCAAGCATAAACATTTAAAAATTGCATGCACATACACTCACATACAAACACAATGCACATACGACCAATGCATACAACAGCCAGACGCCACCCGTAGTGCATCACATCACCTATAGAACAGCTAACCTAACAAAGTGGTGTTTTAAATGTTGCTTGAAACAGTCAACAGACTCAGCTGATCTAATGGGATGGGGGAGATCATTCTAGAGTCTGGGTGCAAGGATAGTGAAAGAATAATCACCTTTGGTTTTACGTTTGGCACAGGAGCTAATGCAGTGCCTTAAATGTGATTAAAATATTTTTAAAATCAATCCTGAACTTCACTGGCAGCCAATGTAGCGAGACTGAAATAGGAGTGATGTGTGATCTACGATCAGTCAAAAGCCTAGCTGCTGGATTTTATACTAGCTGTAGACGTGCCAGGGCAGTTTGACTAAGGCAAGTGAAACGGGCCTTGCAGAAATCGTGATGGGAGAAAATGGACACTACCTTTTGTCTTTTTCCATCAACACTCAGCCCACCTGCAGGCTCACTAACAGCTACAAATAGCATCATTTATCCACAGGGATGGTTTGATTGCTGCAACCGACCTATATGTAATAGGTGAAATAGCATCTACAGGCAAGGAACACAGGCTATTGAAATCATTGACTAGTTCTTTGATGTTAGAAGTTTGAATTGGGCTATTCTATAAATCACTGAAGATTAAAGCGTAGCAGACTGATTATTAAAAAGGCGGGAACATACTGCTTGCTTCAGAACTGGAGAAATGGCCTGGATGGAGGAGTCAAATATTATACATTTTTGATCCGAGACAAGGCGTATCAATGAGAGGGAGTTCATAGGCAGGCCTGAAGTAATACAAGGTCAAGGGTGTGGCCTCGATTATGCGTAGAACCAGAGACAGCTGAATGAAGTTGAATGAGTCAGTAATGTTTATGAATTCAGTGGCATGATGGTTAGATGGCTCATCATCGATATTAAAATCTCCAACAATAATAATTCTATCATGGTTGAGGACAATAGAGGATAGAAATTCAGAAAATTCTGCTAAAAACCCATTTCGTTTTGGTTGCAGTAAACTGAGATACAGCAGACAGGGTTTTGACAGCTGATTTTAAACACAAGCATCTCAAAGCTCTGAAAGTTATCGCTAGTGATGTGTTTACAGTCAAAACGGCCTCCATTATGGCCAGTGCACCTTGAGAAGTTCAGGTAACTGTAGTCTGGAGGGCAGAGTTTGACAAACTGGCAGCAGTCCCCAATCTTTAGCCAGGTCTCAGTCAAAATGAGAAAATCCAAATTATGGGATGTGATTAAATCATTCAGGATAAAGGTTTTGTTTGACAGAACGAATTTGGCTGGGGTGACGGCTGTAGGAGACAGTGGTACCGTTATGTAGTGAAGAAGGTTTTTATTAACCTGCCTTGTGGTGCAAAGTGGATGAGTAATCATTACAACAGTCTTAATAGGGAGATGAACTAGTGAAGGTGTTAGGGACAGGGAAGGACAGTAGGGGGTGCCACTACCCAGGTCAGTAGATTGAGGAGGAATCATAGAAGAAGAGGGAAGTTCCAATGAACATGGGTGAGATTTTTATATACAGTCTATGGTGAGATGTAAACAGTCGGTGGATGTTCCTCTGTGTGTGCATATGTGCTCAATGCATATTGTGTCTGCGAGTAAAAATGCAGACACTGCTGTGAGAAGGTGCTAATAATCTCCCCTTCAGCTAAAGGCTAAAATCTCTGCCTTCTCTGAGTCACCTAGCAGTCTAGGCTGTTGGCTCTGGCAGGCCATCTGATCTGGCCTCAGTGGGCTAAAGATATCTGGGTGTGTAGCGAGAACTGATGTTATTGCTGAGCTCTTGGTAGTGCTGGGCTGAGATGTATTTGGGTTGGCTGGCTGAGGGATGAAGCCTGTTTGCCTACCGGGGCTGAAGACTCTGCAGGGGGCCTGCCTAATCTGCTGCACCATCCGACAGCTTAATTAGTGTTTCACTGCTGCCACATACAGTCTGTGCACACACATTTTCTCTTTTCCACACATGCACACTGGGGCATAGCTTGTTAGTCTAATAAAGAGCCATTAGAAGGTTAAATGTGGGTCTCATTAAACATTAGTCATTTACTAGCATGCATAATAAGAGTCGCTTGTGTGATTCTGATAGCTGCTCATATTGCTGTGAAAGTGAAGACCACAGTCAACTTGTGTAATGTTAATTTACCATGCCATAGCATGGGATTTGGCCCCTCTCCTATTGAGGGCATAAACACCAAGGGAAATGGATACAGTCACTTCTAGTCAGTATCTGAGAGTTTAAATGTCATTACACGATGGCGTCTTTATGTTGTGGGTGCGCTCTACACACTGTAAATTGTATGAGATGATTTTGATGAGCAGTGATCCAAGGGGCTTAAAGAGGAAGAGCCTCTAGAAGGATAATCTGTGTGAAGAGGGGTCTAGATTAGCTTGAAAGGATTTGGAAGCCCTGGTGGAAGCTTGGACTAAAGGCTGTATTGAAATGTCAGAGATAATAATTTTACTTCTCTCGTTTCTGAAGATCCCCGTCCTAATGCCTCTACCATCTGTTTGAGAGAAGAGCAGTGGACATCTATCAATGCAAGAGAGGGAGAGGGAGAAAGAGAAATTTGGCGTGCCACAAAGATAGGTTTACTTGTTCTTTCCAGCCCTCATCAAGCTCTATCTGATCCAAACAGTGTTCTTGTCTTTACTTGGTGTCTAATAACATTATTCTCCTCGTCATGGCCACACATAAAACAGATGGGCATGAGCCATAAAGGGGGAATTCAGTTTTCAAAAAGGAATTAAAATATTGGAGCTGCCAATGTTTTGACTTAGTGGATAAAGCCTCCAGGCAACTAGGGTTGGAGGGAGAGAGAGAGAGAGCAAGAAGCTGTGAGAATGTCAAACAGCAGACGGCTTTACTGACTCAAGACATGGATTATCCATCACAAGCCTTGTTTTAGGAGTTACAGTATTACTGAAGAGCCCATGACTAACCTACAGTGTAAAACAAAGAATTCACTGCATGTCAATTAGAGAGATTCTCTTCAGAGATAGACATTATAGACCTGGCCGAAAAACTCACTTCCCCATCTCCCTGTTGATAAATATTACAGCCCAGCTCAGATACATCATAAAAAAGAAAGTTATATTTACTGACTTCTGTTCTAGTATGTTTGTCAAGTTTTAGAAGTCTTTTGTAGGAGCATCTGTGGCAGTGAATTCGCATCTTGAAAATGTTCAACAAACGTAAAAGAAAAAAACTGTAAATGCCTAAATCTGTTCCTGTTAGGCCTAAAGGGATCTGCTCACAACTATGATGTTTGGATTCATAATATATGCGATGATTTAATATTAGTTTATTTTATTTGGCAGCCCATCTATCTGCCTGCCTGACTGTTAATTTAATACATGTCATAACGTTTTTGTGCTTGTGTTTATTGACATAATCAGGCAAAATTTCTGTTGTGTCATTTTAAAATACCACATACAAGTATTTCTGTGTTTTTGCCATTATCGTAATTCATTTGACTGTTGATTTGTTGACAATGTCTAAGTTATAAAATTGTTTACATGGCTGTTAATCTGTCTTTCTCTCCTGCTACACAGCCCTGGTTTGTCCTAGAGTTATGTATCATGTTTCCACTATTAAATGTTTATGATAGCTTGTGTGATGACTATGTGGTTATGATGTGTTGTGCTCTGTATGAGTGTGTGTGTGTTTGTGTGTGTGTAAACAATTTGTTGTGAGTGACACTCCCCAGTGTCACTTCCCTCGCAGGGAAACTTGCTAATTTACTATCTCTCAAACAGATGCCACATTTTGCATCCAACATTCACATAAACACAAACACATCACCACCAAACCCGTTCGCATCTGCCCATATGTGCTTAAATCAGTTGTCAGTGAATCTTTGTCTCCAAGAGTCGACATCTCCAACTGAGTTTCAACTCCACTGCTCACAGTAGAATCTCAATAAAAGCATTTAACACGCTTTAAGTTGTTTATCAGGTCATATAGGACATGTTTTCTATTTATATACATGTTCTAAACTGAGATCCTACTGTTATTACTGAATAGTCATTTACTTTGTAAGGCAACCTGTCAGTGTGGTCCCCAGTCTTCTGCACTCTAGTGGTAGCTGCTGTAATGCCTTAAAGGGCTCTGCTGCAGAGGTACATAAAAAATATGGATAGACACACATTTATATTTATGTTATACATTTTCTGTCACTAGAGCTCGGAGAAATTATTGGAAGTAACAGGTCATTATTTCAATCACAAAATGGATTTTTCACGTTTTTTTCCATAAGCTAACATACATTGTCAGAAACTACCAAGATCTCATGTTTATGGTGCACTACTGACTTGAAGTCAATTTGTGTGTGTGTGTGTGTGTGTGTGTGTGTGTGTCATGAAGAGTTGGTTTGGCTGAGTGCCATGCAGCTGGAAGCCATCATAGAAGCAATTACTTTCTGTCTTTTGCTCTCCTTTGCTTTCCTTCTTTCTTCCCTTCTCTCTCTCTGTCGTTCTCATCCTCTCTCTCTTCTGCTTTTTTTTCTCTGCCTGTCTGATTTTAATTCTGCAGGCCTGTCTCTTGTGAGCCAAGAGTTAGCTTTAACCCCTTAATTTTTCCTTCACTCACATCTTCCTTGCACCAATTGATCACTCATCACCACCAAACGTACTTCCACGACCTTTCCCTGATCATCTCCAATCCCTTCTTTCATCCGAGCTACTTCACCCTCCTCATCGTTTTCTTTTTCACATAGTGACTTCTCCTCATCTTGCTTAGCAACCCGGGTTATTGATTCAGATGTGAAATGTTTGTAAGCCTGCATGTCCTGCCAACACTGCGTATGGACCAATTTACAGTAACATGTTTGAGCTGCAACTCATTTCATGAATGAAAGGCGGCATGAGTGTAAACACTGATTACAGATCGTGTACTAAATGAATGTGTCACCAGAAAGAGAGAGAGAGGGAGATGCAGTGAAGGGTAGAGGAAGTGGGAGAGTTAACAGTGTAAACAAATGAGGAGTGTAATGAGGATAAAGCACCGCTGTGAACAAGTGAGTCTTTGTCTTCACACATACCTACTCTCTCTTGCCTCTTTTGCTGTCTCACACACACACACACACACACACACACACACACACACACACACACACACACACACACACGTGCACAAATGGCTGTATCATGTTTGGGTTTCTCAAAAGTGCAGTTTATTGAATGTTAAAGAAGTGAAACAGAATCTAGCACTTCATTCAGACTGAGTGAGTGAAACACTTAATGAATTTTTTCAAGTGGCAATGCCAAATGTGAGTTTTTTTTTAATATTCTCTTCCTGGCCATCACTTTCGCAAAATGAATAGGAGAAAAAAAGTGGTCTGTGTAGAGCAGAATAGCTGGTGAAAAGACAAAATCTTTTAAAATTTTATCCCATCACCTCATGTCTAAAAGCGATTCATGCAACCACGCAATTTCTTATCAGTACAGAAGTACACATTGCTTAAAAGCCTGCTTTTAATGCAATGAAACCATTAACTACTGGACAGATAAATCCTTGAATAGTTTGATGGCTAAATGTTTAATCTTCCGCTTTTCTGTGTAATTTAGAAGTGACATATTAAGTAGCTGTGTAGATTGTGAGTGACTTACTAACTGGTAGTTATCTTGATGACTTCTGACATACTGTATTATAATAATTAAAGATAAATAATGGTTTATATGTTGATGATTGGGGTTTACTTCAGACATGTTAGAATTGTCCCTGCCACATGTTTGTTGAATTATCTTGAAATATTTAATTTGGTGATACAGGTATTTTACAGCATAACAGCTACAGTCAGTTTGTTCTATTGAAAAAGAAATAAGGTGTAACAAAGTGCAGCAGACATCTATCCTCTACATTGTGTTTTAAGAAATTGGGTACACGACAAATTCTGATGAGGAAAAGGAGTCCATATATTTGAATTTTTTTGGCCTTTTATGTCTACTTTCACAAAGTGCAGAAATGCAGAGAACATGTAGATGTCTTTACACACTCCCAGAACATGAAGTTAAAGAGTAACCTACCAGGTTGAAAGGCAGTACTTCTCTTCCGTCTCTGGTTGAAAGTTTCAAATCTGTTGGTGAGTAACAGCACTTATCAGTGTGAGGTTATTTAAATCCTCATAAATGTTTGTTTATACAAACTGAAAATGTGTTAAACAAACATTAAGAGGCTGATCATTTTTTTTTGTTTCAATCAAAACACCCCTGTAATGGCTCAGAGCCTTTTTAATACAGAAAGTCGCAAATGAAAGTGACAGCACATTAACAGAAGACAAAGAAAACAAATCAGACAGCCATCATACAAAGAACTGTGCTGAAAGAGGCCACTATTTCTGAAAAAGGGGCAAATAATAACAATACACACACACACACACAGATGGAGATGTGGCTGGGCGTTGGGCCAGATGCTCCAAGAGAAGGAAACTCACATTCTTGTGATGGGGAGTCATCAAGTATCAGGTTCCATAGACTCTGGCAGAGGCTGGAGAGCTGCCTCACCACCCACTACCCCGTCATACACACACACACACACACTGAAACAAACACATGCATACGGGCATGCTTTGTAGCCCCATACTTTTTGTGTGTGTGAATGAGGGAGGGTAGTCTGCATGAAAACACTGCATTGCTGACTCTTCTAATCTTGTCTGACCTGTTTCTGTAGAAGTTAGGTCAGAAGTGTCTGATCCTGCGTCCAGCTTGGTCAGATCAGTTTTATTTTGCGAGAGTTTGCATATCATGTATGAGAAAAATAAAAAAAAAGTATACTGCCTTAAGATGAATGGATCTAGAGGAATTTGCTGGTTTGATCCAACATGATGTCTAAAGCTCAAATGATCATGCAGGAGAGGAGGGAAGTAAAGATACAGTTGATATGTAATTTCTTATAGTTCCACTAGAGGTCCCTGTCAACCTACTCTTCTCATGCCCTCTGACGCTAAAGTAGATGTTAACCAGATTAATGCTCTGATTTTCTAGAATGCCTTTTTTTTTGTTTAATTTTAGGTTTAATTTGTAATAAAGTATCTGTAATCAAAATGTTTGCATGAAATTACTAGTTGTATACAAGCAGTGACATGATTACGTAACAATGACAGGACTCAAGCAACTACAACAACATCACTTCATCACAGTAGCTTGACAGGGTGTAAATCAGTTAGTAACTGGTCAGGCCAAGCAGGAACAGAAAGACTGGTGCAATGAAGCAGTAAAACCTGAAGGTTTAAATGCTTTGTAAAAAGTAGAACCATTCAGTGAAATCATTGCTGGTGGAAAACGTGATGAACATAGACATGCCATGAGCTAAGCTGTTGCAAGAGCACTTTAGCCTCCATCTAATTTTTAAGACACCTTTAGAGAAAACTGAAAGAGCTGACTGTTTAAAGAGCATTAACACCTTGCCACATTTGCATGAAGTGACAGAAGTAGCACTGGTGTGGTTGGTGTTTGCATGTTCAAAAATGCAAACACATGCAAACACACAACACAAGACAGATCTGAAGTGCATGTCCATCTACATACAGATGGGTGACAAAAGCAACATGAAGTGTCTAAAGCTGATGATACACGGGACAACATTTTGAGCAATGTTGTTGGGCAATGTTCCTAGTGGCAAGTCCGACTATGTTTTAAACGGATAGCTGCGGTGCGGGGTGGGTCGCGGAGTGGTGGGGGAAGGGGATTACGGTAGTAATCTTTACTCATTACCACTGATGGCAATGTTGCCCTGCAGGATTGCTCTAAAAGTTGCTCTGTGTATCATCAGCTTTAATATGGAGTCAGGCCACCACAAGTCTCCAGAACAGCTTGAGTGCTCCTGGCTGTGGAACTCTATTGGAGAGATAAACACCACAAGATATCCCCTCTTGTATATACAGAACAGCAACTGCATTTTAGTCAGGTCATCTCACTGAGATCAAGACATCTTTTGCAGGAGAGACCTGAGTATAGCTGAAAAAAGTAAGAAAAACAAACACAGCCACACATAACTAAAGGACAAACAGCATCAGAGATGCATCCAGAACAGCTTGAGTGATTTGGTCTTATGGAGGTGGTAGTGAAGTGCATTGTCCCACAACAAAATCTTCCATAGGCGTGATCTGGTGACTGTAAAGACAGCAGCATTGTATTCACATAATTTTCATACTCACAAAATCATTCTGTGAGCTCTGACGCACAGAAGAATCTGCATTTGATGTTTTCATCCACTCTTTTGTTCAGTTTCCTTTAATTTGTCCCCCATCTATATATCCAGGTGGACTAACATATGAAACCACAATATTTGATTCGTCTTCTTTTAGTCTAAATAGTGTTTATTTAGCTGCACTGCCAGTGTTAAATAAGACAATACATAACAAAAATGAATCAGCAATGCTACTGCTACTTAAACAAAACTCCATTATTTGAATAAATAATTACCTAACTCAAAAGAGGGCAGGAGAGGTGTAGTGGCGCAGCAAATCAGAGCCAACAAAATATCTGTATACAAACATATCTGATGAAACATACCAACTGTGTACCAGGAACAACTACTGAACAATCTGAAAATATCTGATGTGAGCTGTTTGGACATGTATACTTCAACGGAACTGTTTGTTCATCATTCCTCTGTTAGAGAGTCTAAAATACCACCATATTTTTCTTTTTCAGGCTACTCCTTTTCCTCCTTCAGCGATCACTAGATGTCTAGATTTCATCAGCAATGTAACTACACTGTAATTATGTTTAACGACTAAATAAGTACCAAAGGAACAAACATGCCCCTCTGCTCTCACATTATCCAAGTGTGTGCCCATGTGTGTGTGTGTCTGCTGTTTTTGATGATGTGATTATGCTAATTTAGTGCAACAGAATAAACAATATTTACAAATCCTATAGCCACCCACAGAAACTGAAATACAGTGGTGGAAAGTAACTAAATTTATTGACACACGTTACTGTACTTAAATATTTGAGGGAGTTGTTCTTTTCCTTTTTTTACTGCCACGGCTGTGGCTGATAGCGCAAGTTGCTCATGACGCCTGTGACGTGTGTGTGTGTGTGAATGACTACAGGAGAAATATTTGCTTTTCTGTGTTTCTCACGCTGAAACAGTGATGACACACCAATCACTCATGGCAGGACAACATCATTACACTGACATCTGAGTGTTAAATGATTAACTCTGACCTCTCCCAACATCACTGTTGTCTAAAACTGAGCATGGGTTGATGTGCAGGTGTCATTCTTGACATACAGAACATATCACTCTACGTGCTGCACTGCATCACTCCTTGTGTATGCAGCAAAGTGAATAAATCATACAGGAGATGTCAGCAAGGAATGCTTTGAGTCCAAATGTGAGTGTATTTATAAAATGGGCAAATAAATGTACGTCTCTGACTGCCTTGTAATTAAACTCTCTAAATTAACTAACTAACTGTAATGTTGGCTGCAGGAGCGCCAGCCCCTGATGCCGCACCTGCAGTCTGAGCATGACAACTCCGGGAAGGACAGGAAGGAGAAGGACCCCATGCAGCCTGGACGCAAAGCCCTGCAGAGTGCAGGATCCTGCTTCCTCAAGGGAGTCTCCTACTACTGGACAAGTGTTTGGAAAATATATGGAAAGTAGCTCAACACTTAACAATTGTTTACATTGAAAAAATATATTAAAAAAAATATTATCATGATCTGCCACACAAAGGCAGTACATACTAGAAATTACATAATTATAAAATAGCAGGATATTATAAATAACTTGATGATGATAATCACTCTACCCTTGGGCAATAGAAACAGAATCACTACACCACTCTTTCAGTTCAATTCAGTTTTATTTATATAGCCTAAATCAAAGTTATCTCATTGCACTTTCACATAGAGTAGGTCCAGACTGTATTTTTTATAATATTTTTCTTGATATTATTCTTCTTTATGGAAAACACAGATTTTAGTATGTATAACAGTGGCGAGTTGGTTGTATATTGAAGCTCTGTATATCAGTTACTCCACCAGTTCAATGACAATATTTGCAAAGGAAAAAAAGAAAGAATTTAAATAACAAGCAAGTACTATGTGTCCTGTCAAGATATGTATACATACAAACCATTATGTGCCACTGACAAACTCATGACAGGAACTTGACACTGTGGCCTTAAGGCAAACCAAGTTATAGAGAGTTTACCAGATTAACAATGAGCAACATGTTACAAGTGAAGATACTGTATGTTATTTAGTTTCAGTAGATTAACGTATGATCCCTTGTTGCCCATATGAGAAATGGCTTCTGTGATATTGCACAATGAAATTGTGACACAAATGTCATTATCTTTTTTATCCCCAGGCTCCACTTCACACTGTCTTCTGAAAGTTGTGAATAGTGTCAAATTAATTTGACTTTATTTGAGCAACTGCTCTGGGTTATTTTATCTTGCCCATGGCTGTAAAACTGTGAGCCTGAGAAGACTAAAACCTGTAGCTTCACAGCTTTGAGCTGTCCCATCCACCAGCCTAGTCATGCTCCGATGATGGCGCACTTGGGAAGGGTCCAATTGCAGTAGTGAGTTCCATTCTATGAAGTAGGTTATGGTTTGTCTGGGACTGGTGAATGCTGCAGCACCAGAACCAAAGTCAGTTGCAGCTCACCAGGGACAGGAAGCTGCTGCAGTCCAACAATGTCAGGGGGTTACCTTAACTCAGTCAGGAGATTGTTGCTGCAAATGCAGGAGAGTCCAGAGGTAACTGCAGTTCAGGGGAAGCCAGAGTTCGTTGCATTTCAGGAGAGAGAGAGCAGGACTGGGGGTACCTCCGTGGTACCGGACAACATTGTCTCTGGGGTGCTAGCCAGCATAGCCTCAGGATTGCTGAATCTCTGGTGAGCTGGATAGCAATATCTCTAAAGATCCAGGC
Source organism: Micropterus dolomieu (assembly GCF_021292245.1). Taxonomy (NCBI): domain Eukaryota; kingdom Metazoa; phylum Chordata; class Actinopteri; order Centrarchiformes; family Centrarchidae; genus Micropterus; species Micropterus dolomieu. Next base: position 24,273,980 of record NC_060170.1, on the reverse strand, counting down.
AACAAGACAAAGTCTGTGGGTTACTGGACAGCTGATTAGCAATGTAACTGGTAAGCAAAATTTCAGAAGCACCCACCAGCTTAATCTCAGGGGTGCCCGCCAGCTGAGTCTCTGCATTTCTCGGCAGCTCTGTGAAACAGGGCAGTACCATCTCAGCGATCCCGGGCAGCTTTATCTCTGTGACATTAAACAAGGCAGTGAGACCTCCGCATCTCTTGACAGCAGCGAGGACAAGAAGCTGGGCAGTAATGAAGAGAAAGAGCAGGGCAGCAATGAGGATGAAGAGCTGGTCAGCGATGACACACAACAACGGTCAAAGCCATGCTTCCTTCTGAAGGGCCGTGATGAAAGTGGCTCTGAGGCAAGATCTGGCAGGAAACTGGCTGGTCCAGAACTATTGGACAGGCTAGATGGCTGAAAGCAGTCAGTCTGTGGGCTCAATGCCTCCAAAGCACACTCCAACAAAAATGAAAGCAGAGAGCTAGATGTCCAGGTGTCTCTACTTTGATGAGGACCTGTTTCTGTGGAGAACAGACTCACAGGACTTATTGGCTGAAGTGCACGCTGTTTGCTTGAGAGCCAGGAAGCAGGCTTGTTGTTAGCAGGCCAGGAATCAGGCTGGAGAGTAGCTGAAGAGCAGGTTGAGGGTTGGCAAGTCACAAGCTAAGCTCAACATGAGAGACTTGAGTTCTGAATGGCAAGCATTGTTTTTTCATATGGCCCACGTGGTGCAAGAGTTCAGAAACACATGGGGCTTCCTACAACCAAGGCCTGGTGTTTAGTGTCTCTTTTAAAGACATCTTATAGCCATCAGCTTAAATAGAATATGCAAGGTACACACAACACCAGAAACTTTGCATGGCAGGCCTCAATATCTCCAAATCCTCAAAAGAAAACTGGGTGTCTGCTGTGTCCATTTTATTTTTTGGTAGGATCAGGCATGCTATGGTTTGTCAAGTGTAAACACAGGTAACGAGGGATTTTGACTCAAACATTTAGCAGAACAGATACGAAAACAGTGTTTATTTGCAGTGGTTCACCCTGATGCCATCTGGGAAGAGTTATGAAGTTACTGCTGCTGCGCCATTAGACTGCAGAAAAGCTTTTTCCCCAAGCTATGAGACTTTTAAACTCAAATTCATCCTCAGTACATTGCTCCATTAAATATTGTTTATTTCTGTTTACCATTTCATGATTGCTTTTGTATTACTGTCTGCCAGAGATGCTCACAAGTCTTTGAGCTAGAGTCCAAGTCAAGTCTCAAGTCTCTCGTGGTTATTACGAATGTTGTATCACCTGCTGCGTTCAATCCAGGATTCTAATAAAACTACATGGCTATAAGGAATTCTGAGAGCACAACCATGTAATGTGCAATGCAATTAACGACAGCTTATTAAATACTGTAAGTCAATAAAACTGTGACGCTGCATAATCAACAATAAATCTGTCTGTTTTTAATTTACAGAGCACAACCATGTAGCCTAATGTATAATGCGTCTACAATTAATGACAGCTTATAAACTACTGTAAGTCAACAAACCCTGTTGACTTTGAAACCCAGTGTAAAGTTAACTAAATAATACTGTAAAGTTACATGGTCAACAATAAAGCTGTAACATGTTTTTAACTTACAGAGCACAACCATGTAATGTGCAATGCAGTTAATGACTACTTATAAACTACTGTAAGTCAACACACCCTGCAGACTCTCAAAACAATAAACTGTAACCTGTTTTTAACTTACAGAGCACAACCTGTGCAATGCAGTTAATGACAGCTTATAAACTACTGTAAGTCAACACATCCTCCTGACTCTCAAATCAATAAACTGCAACCTGTTTTTCGCAGAGCACAACTATAATGTGCAATGCAATCAATGACTGCTTAAACTACTGTAAGTCAACACACCACCAGACTCTCAAACCAGTGTAATGTTAGTCTATAACTAAATAAAACTGTAAGGTTAGGCTACATGATCAACAATAAACCTGTAACCTCTTTCCAGCCAACGGCAATAATTAACGTGATGGCAGCCAGCGGAAGTAATCGACCACCACAAGTTTGCCATGTAAACAAACGCTCATTCATCTTTTCATAATGAACGACAGTCGGAATTAACCTCCCGTAGGTCGTAGCTGAAGCAAGAAGCAAGCTAAAGTTAGATGGCCAATGCTGAGCTAAACATGTTCACTCACCACATATTTGCGTTCAGCACTTCTTTGTTTGGGTCTTGTTGTATGAAGTTTTAAAGCCAAAGTTTATGATAAATGGCTCAGCAGCTGCCGCCGTTTGTTGTCCTCTCTCACGTGCGGCCGCGCGCAGCAGATGTTACGTAGGCAGGTTATAGGTAACGGAGGGAGGGAATAACGGCAAGCTCATCAGACGTGTCAAACATTGTTCACGACGTGTAAACATTGTTCACGAGTCCCGCAACTCGAGTCCGAGTCGAGTCTGAAGTCTTTTGAGGACGAGTCTCAAGTCGAGTCTGAAGTCACTATGTGTGCGACCTAAGTCGCACTGGAGCCCGAGTCTCTAACTCGAGTCCCCATCTCTGCTGTCTGCGTAGCAGAAAGGAGTTAAAATCTTAATTTCACTTTACAACCTACCTACCTTCTACCTTCTTAACCAAGTGCTTGAAACACTCTTGCACTGCTGGTGTAGACATGTAGACATTTTTCCTAGAGGTTAGCAAGTTTGCTAACATTAGCTAGCAGCTTTGAGGAGTTGCACACAGTCTGTGATGCCCATTAGCTGCCAACATAGGTGTCATTTACACTGGAAACGCTGGGGAAATTGCTGGTTTTGTCCCCAATAGCTTTCTATAGGAATGTTAGATAACAACTAAAAATGCTTTGAGAACGGTTTATTTGCACAATAAGAAAACATCCAATGCAATGTACAGTTTTTTTCAATTGCTAACCTGCGTTAGTCAAAACTGAAGTCACATTGTCAAAACTCTTCACACAGTCAGCTCAACAGAAGTGTATGTGGACCAAACTGTGAATAATTTTTCATTGCTTTCACACAAAATGCATTCAATGACCCCTTTCTCCAAAATTCATGAACTCTTTTCTCATTACTACTTCACCACCT
>NC_060170.1:24265525-24270787 GCF_021292245.1 Micropterus dolomieu | reverse complement strand
TTTTAACTTACAGAGCACAACCTGTGCAATGCAGTTAATGACAGCTTATAAACTACTGTAAGTCAACACATCCTCCTGACTCTCAAATCAATAAACTGCAACCTGTTTTTCGCAGAGCACAACTATAATGTGCAATGCAATCAATGACTGCTTAAACTACTGTAAGTCAACACACCACCAGACTCTCAAACCAGTGTAATGTTAGTCTATAACTAAATAAAACTGTAAGGTTAGGCTACATGATCAACAATAAACCTGTAACCTCTTTCCAGCCAACGGCAATAATTAACGTGATGGCAGCCAGCGGAAGTAATCGACCACCACAAGTTTGCCATGTAAACAAACGCTCATTCATCTTTTCATAATGAACGACAGTCGGAATTAACCTCCCGTAGGTCGTAGCTGAAGCAAGAAGCAAGCTAAAGTTAGATGGCCAATGCTGAGCTAAACATGTTCACTCACCACATATTTGCGTTCAGCACTTCTTTGTTTGGGTCTTGTTGTATGAAGTTTTAAAGCCAAAGTTTATGATAAATGGCTCAGTCGCACTGGAGCCCGAGTCTCTAACTCGAGTCCCCATCTCTGCTGTCTGCGTAGCAGAAAGGAGTTAAAATCTTAATTTCACTTTACAACCTACCTACCTTCTACCTTCTTAACCAAGTGCTTGAAACACTCTTGCACTGCTGGTGTAGACATGTAGACATTTTTCCTAGAGGTTAGCAAGTTTGCTAACATTAGCTAGCAGCTTTGAGGAGTTGCACACAGTCTGTGATGCCCATTAGCTGCCAACATAGGTGTCATTTACACTGGAAACGCTGGGGAAATTGCTGGTTTTGTCCCCAATAGCTTTCTATAGGAATGTTAGATAACAACTAAAAATGCTTTGAGAACGGTTTATTTGCACAATAAGAAAACATCCAATGCAATGTACAGTTTTTTTCAATTGCTAACCTGCGTTAGTCAAAACTGAAGTCACATTGTCAAAACTCTTCACACAGTCAGCTCAACAGAAGTGTATGTGGACCAAACTGTGAATAATTTTTCATTGCTTTCACACAAAATGCATTCAATGACCCCTTTCTCCAAAATTCATGAACTCTTTTCTCATTACTACTTCACCACCTGCAAAACACTGTTTATCGCAGCACATTTTACAAATGCTAACACACTGTGTCCAAAACTGTTAAAAACACATTCAAAACAGATTGATGGTAAATGTACTGCATTTCTGCAGTGACCAGATTGAAATAATAAAATCTTACAACACAACACAAACACAGCTGATAACAAATTCAGGCGAAAGCCTACCCAGGTGTCCTGTGTTTAGTCTTGTTACCACACAGACAAAAGGGGACAGCTTCAGATGGCAGTAGTTTCAAAACATGGATCAAGGAAGACAGGTCGATGGGAAAAGAAGAGTGGCAAGGAGAAGGATTTGTGGAAGACAAAGGAGAGGAAAAACAAGAGCGGGGGTCTCTGATGAGATAAGGGCCACAATTATTGACCATGTTGTAAACCATGGTCTCTCTTTGAGAGAGGCTGGTTTAAGGATGCAACCAAATCTGCAGTGTTCAACAGTTGCATCAATAGTACGGATTTTCCGGCAACACAACAAGTGAATGTGCATCTTTCAATGATAATTGAACTACATATTACGGTACAAATCAGTATGTTTACATTTTTACATGTACTGACATCTTTGATGATTGATTGTTTTGTGTTTTACTACAGGATACAAAGGTTGCATCCCACAGGATGGAGAGGTAGAATATTGTCAGATGTGCAAGAAATTGCCATTGTTGAAATGGTAATTGCCAACAATGCAATAAAACTGCGGGAAATTCAGGACAGAGTGCTAGCAGACAATATCACTTTTGGAAATGTGAATTCGGTCAGCACAACGACAATTGCCAGAGTCCTGGAGAAACATAAAATAAGGATGAAGCAGTTGTACACTGTACCATTCGAGAGAAACTGAATGTGTGAAAGAACTCCGTTATCAATATGTCCAGGTAAGATGTCTGTTCAATAATCAATCAGGGAACATACACAGTGATGCATAATGTGAAGTCCTGTAAAACTGTTGATTTACTGTATTTTAGAGAGTAATGGAGCTGGAAGCCAGGGAAACTGCACATATATTCATCTTTGTGGATGAAGCTGGATTCAACCTGGCAAAAACACGCCGCAGGTGAAGGAATGTGATTGGACAGAGAGCAACCGTGGATGTCCCAGGGCAGAGAGGAGCTAACATCATGATGTGTGCAGCACTGTCCAATGATGGTTTGCTGTTACACAAACCACTCATTGGGCCCTACAATACGGAGAGGCTCATGTCTTTCCTGGATGACCTGCATAATCGCCTTGCTCTAGCGGAGGAGAGAGGAGCAAGAAACTCCCCTATCTTTGTTGATGTGTGGGATAATGTGGCATTCCACCACTCTGCTGCAGTTACAGACTGGTTCACTGCACATCCCAGGATGTCAGTACTGTTCCTGCCTCCATACTCCCCCTTCCTAAACCCCATGTAGGAGTTTTTCTCTGCATGGAGGTGGAAGGTGTATGATCACCATCCACATGACCAGATGACCTTACTGCATGCCATGAATGCAGGGTGTGGAGACACTTCTCCTGAAGACTGCCAGGGTTGGATTAGACATTCCAGAAGATACTTTCCAGGATGCATCGCCAGGGAAGACATAAGATGAGAACTAGTGGCCAAATGCAGCAGAGAGGGAGGACTAGCACCCTCAAGTACTGTACATTATGAGTTTTTGAGGTGTTTCTTATTTGTATTACTGTTTGCAGCCCTGGAATTCCAGAAATTTGTGGGGCGGGGGGTTTGTTTCAACTTACAGTATAATTTTTCACAGTTTACAATACTATCCACAGATATAGAACAAATAAAGGATATTGAAGCAAATTGCTGTATTGCTGAGGCATTCTTGTTACATATACTAGTACTGTGAAAGTGAAAATATGTTATTGTTGTATAATGAAAACCTATTTATTCACTCACACTTCAAAGATAAAAGTTCTTCGTTTATGTAATGCTCCCTGTTTTTAGTGTTTTGTAGGGCATTGTGTTATAAGTGAGACTGTATGCTTTCTAAATGAGAATTTTTGCCAGTATTTTGGTTGAATGAGTCTATTTTGAGACTTGTATGAAGTGTTTTGGTGCTTTGAGTGACTTTTGGAGGTCAGATTAACTGTTTGGCCAAGATGCATGTTGGTAAAGCAGACTGTGTGAAGAGTTTTGAAAAAGTGCTGAAAAAGTGAAGAGTTGCAGTTCATTACCGCATTATATTCTGTTCTATTTTTATATTTATAAATTGTCACCTGCGAGTTGATGTTTTGTTTCCCTTTCTAATAATATAAATAATAATAATAATTCTGCCATAAACTGGAGCAGAAAATGTCTCCAGAATGCAGAATCCCCCATATATTTCAGCATTTCATGTTTCTTCAAAATATTGTTAAAAATCTTTTCATCTTGTTCTTGTGACCCAAGTGTATCATCGCGCCTCAAATTTGAGCCCTTATGTCCCCACCACTTTTCAGACTTTCTGCCAGGGTCTAGCTTTCCAACAGGTTAGCAAGTTAGATTGTCAGTGTTCATTTAGTTATGCTATAGCATAATACCTACATGAGAGGGGGCCCGGAGGAGAGAGGTCTGAGAGGGGCCCTGAGGAGATTTGCAGATTTGCATTACACTACGCACACTTTCATGGTCCAAACAATGGTTTAAAGAGGGTTGTTTGAATGATCACTTAAGCATCACAACATTGTTTTGGTCAAAACGAATATGTGCAGCGCTGGTAAATTTGTCTCCCAAATAAATTGATCTTACATTGTATCTCACACAGCCTCCCTTGTCTCTCTGCTGAGACAGATCTCAGAATTTAGGAAGCTTCATGCAAAAAATTTGTAAATCTCAGACTCCTACTGCAGAGGAAAGTGAGCTTAGCTGTACCAATGGGGTATATCCACATAAGCAAAGCCAAGTGATCTGGAGGTATTTGGGGATGGAAGTCCACCTGGAGTCTGCTGACTGACAACAGGCCAGAGAGTTGAGATCTGAGAACAACGTACAGCGAAGAGCAAGGCACTGCTCTGGTTAAGAGAACCATTAAACCAGGTTCTGTAGCATCTTCTTACACACCATGATTAAACATTTAACTGTGACCTCATGTCCAAGATGACAACTGAATGAGAGTCTATAGCTACAATTCACTCAAGATTTGATTTAATTTTGGCAGAATTGGAGAATATACAGTTTATTCAACAGAGGTTTGTGCAGGGGAGTTGGGGGTTGAGGAAGTGCCCCCTTCCAGGTCCAGGGCTGAGGAAAACACAGGGAGGCTGCTGGCAGACTGGGGACAGGGGAATAGCCAGGCTGCAGGCGGAACAGAGTTTTCTGTCTGGCAGCTTGCTGAGGCTCGACAGAGGTTTTCTAAGGCAGAGGGAGAAGCAGGTTAGGCTGGAGCTGACACGACATAGGACTACACATGATTACTCAACAATCCAGCAGAGACTGGAAGTCTGAGTCTCCCTCTTAAAGCCGTGGTTGATTGTGGAACACAGGTCAGGTGCGCTGATGAAGATGAGTCTCAGGTGTGAGCAGAGCCCACAGCAGACACGCCCCCAAGCTCCCAGACTGGAGAGAGAGCCAAGCAGAGACGGACAAACAAAAACACAACAAGCTCCCAACACGCACTCCAGACATACAGGTGCTGGTCATATAATTAGAATATCATCAAAAAGTTGATTTATTTCAGTATTTCCATTCAAAAAGTGAAACTTGGATATTATATTCATTCATTACACACAGACGGATATATTTCAAATGTTTATTTCATTTAATTGTGATGATTAAAACTGACAACTAATTAAAATCCCAAATTCAGTATCTCTGAAAATTAGATTATTACTGAAGACCGATACAAAAAAAGGATTTTTAGAAATGTTGGCCAACTGAAAAGTATGAACATGAAAAGTATGAGCATGTACAGCACTCAATACTTAGTTGGGGCTCCTTTTTGCCTGAATTACTGCAGCAATGCGGCGTGGCATGGAGTCGATCAGTCTGTGGCACTGCTCAGGTGTTATGAGAGCCCAGGTTCTCTGATAGTGGCCTTCAGCTCTTCTGCATTGTTGGGTCTGTCGTATCGCATCTTCCTCTTCACAATACCCCATAGATTTTCTATAGGGTTAAGGTCAGGCGAGTTTGCTGGCCAATAAAGAACAGGGATACCATGGTCC
>NC_060170.1:24263083-24265425 GCF_021292245.1 Micropterus dolomieu | reverse complement strand
GTACACTTTTTTCTACCACATCTTTTCCTTCCCTTCGCCTCTCTATTAATGTGCTTGGACACAGAGCTCTGTGAACAGCCAGCCTCTTTAGCAATGACCTTTTGTGTCTTGCCCTCCTTGTGCAAGGTGTCAATGGTCGTCTTTTGGACAGCTGTCAAGTCAGCAGTCTTCCCCATGATTGTGTAGCCTACAGAACTAGACTGAGAGACCATTTAAAGGCCTTTGCAGGTGTTTTGAGTTAATTAGCTGATTAGAGTGTGGCACCAGGTGTCTTCAATATTGAACCTTTTCACAATATTCTAATTTTCTGAGATACTGATTTGGGGGTTTTCATTAGTTGTCAGTTATAATCATCAAACTTATAAGGAATGAACACTTGAAATATATGTCTGTGTGGAATGAATGTATAGATTATACAAGTTTCACTTTTTGAATGGAATTACTGAAATAAATCAACTTTTTGATGATATTCTAATTATATGACCAGCACCTGTACGTCACTCACAACACTCACACCAAGCTGACAGCCGGGGCCTCGTGACGAATTTGACACATTTTTTTATGATTTGATGTGTGAAACGATATCTACTACAACAAGAAGTGCTTGTAAGTATTAAACATGTTTTCTTTGGATTCACTGTCACTTGCTGAAGTGAACCACATTTCTAGTAAAGAATAAACTGTGATGGAGGTCAGCCAACAGAGCGACATTGTGGTAAATGCAGTAGCAAGTAACTGACCAAAGGACGATCACATGACCTGTTTTGACTCTACATCTTGGAAGCAAACCAAATGCCTAGTGCTTATTGTCGTGTTGCTTGATGTGTCTGTTGCTTTTATATCAAACTGGATTTTCATTTGTGTGCTACTGCTGTTATGATGAGAAAATGTGATGCATGCTAACAGATTGACCCCATTTCCAAAGGAAAAGGCTGCTGCTGCTGGCTTATTCCTTGTTGTTTTATGTTATTGTTTAACCCCTTTTTCAAAACACGGTCCAAAGGTTTGCCAATGCGCTCTCCTCCACAGAGACCACATGGGCAAAAGGGGGGAGCTGAATGCAAAACTAAGTAGCTCGGTGTCAGAGATGGAAGGTAATGTAAACAACAACTCTGTGTGTGAGGTGTGTTGTCAGACAGCCTGTAAGATCAAGGTTGAAACTCGTTTAGAGAGGATGTGACTGATTTTACAGGCACAGAGCAGAGTGTCACCCAGTATAAACAAAACAACTACAGTTCAAATTGAAATCTCATGTTTTAATTTGTTTTCCCTACAGTGACAGGAATAATATGATCTTTTGATGGATTGAACTAACACCATTAAATGAAATACTGTCTTGTTATTGAACGTTGGTTTTCCCTCTGCTAAACAGGAGGACATAGAAGCCTGACACTGACTGAAATTTCTTCCTGCTTTATTTAGCATTCCTAGCCTGGTGCTGTAAAACTGTAACTATATAACTAACAAAATATTGCGGTGAAGCAAGATTCTGGCTTTCCCACATGGCCCTCACCCTCTACACACCCTGAAGCCAGAGGATCATCAAGGACCACAAGAGGAAGGACTGGAAGGAGAGGCGTTATCAGGGACCTTTCCAAGTGCTATTGAACACCGGAACAGCAGTAAAGTTCACAAGAAAGGCTACTTGGGTCCACGCCAGCCATTGTAAGCCTATCCCAGAGCCCTTTTTTTTGGGGCCTTAGTTCACATTCCCATCAACTATTTGAGGCCCACAGGAAACTAGGACGTGCTGAGGACATGCCAAGAGGTAAAATAGTCTGCTTGTTGTTTAAGGTAAAGCAAAGTCACTCCAATGTGGTTGAGGTCATCAAAGTGAAACAAGAGAGCTCACGTCAATTACTGTGAGAGGGTCCCAGAACCATTTGATGATTTTTTACTACTGTAACACAGCAGTGCTATAGATAGACAACGAAGGTTGCCTTGGTGTACAGAGTCACACTGCCCTCACCCACATGGGATAATGACGGGACACAGACCCCTAGGCATCCTCTCCCCTGGAAATCTCTCTTGCTTGTTATTGAAATTATTACTAATTATTATTATTATTAGTATCAAATGATAACACTTTCTTCTGATGTTTTTTGTAATGCTGTATATACTTAAGTGATCAACGAATGATCAAAAGGGAGGATCCATATAGTAGGCTACTTTACATAAGTGACGTGACAGAAGTCAATAACGCTATGTAAGTTAAAACTCAAAATAACGTTTTCTTGGTTACACGAATACCTTTCTCCCGAGTGTAAGCCCAGGGTTTGACCCATCCAACCATCCCATCGTACCTACTTACGCGGACTTTCTGTCTATTTATAATACGTCAC
>NC_060170.1:24253893-24262983 GCF_021292245.1 Micropterus dolomieu | reverse complement strand
TGTCACCCAGTATAAACAAAACAACTACAGTTCAAATTGAAATCTCATGTTTTAATTTGTTTTCCCTACAGTGACAGGAATAATATGATCTTTTGATGGATTGAACTAACACCATTAAATGAAATACTGTCTTGTTATTGAACGTTGGTTTTCCCTCTGCTAAACAGGAGGACATAGAAGCCTGACACTGACTGAAATTTCTTCCTGCTTTATTTAGCATTCCTAGCCTGGTGCTGTAAAACTGTAACTATATAACTAACAAAATATTGCGGTGAAGCAAGATTCTGGCTTTCCCACATGGCCCTCACCCTCTACACACCCTGAAGCCAGAGGATCATCAAGGACCACAAGAGGAAGGACTGGAAGGAGAGGCGTTATCAGGGACCTTTCCAAGTGCTATTGAACACCGGAACAGCAGTAAAGTTCACAAGAAAGGCTACTTGGGTCCACGCCAGCCATTGTAAGCCTATCCCAGAGCCCTTTTTTTTGGGGCCTTAGTTCACATTCCCATCAACTATTTGAGGCCCACAGGAAACTAGGACGTGCTGAGGACATGCCAAGAGGTAAAATAGTCTGCTTGTTGTTTAAGGTAAAGCAAAGTCACTCCAATGTGGTTGAGGTCATCAAAGTGAAACAAGAGAGCTCACGTCAATTACTGTGAGAGGGTCCCAGAACCATTTGATGATTTTTTACTACTGTAACACAGCAGTGCTATAGATAGACAACGAAGGTTGCCTTGGTGTACAGAGTCACACTGCCCTCACCCACATGGGATAATGACGGGACACAGACCCCTAGGCATCCTCTCCCCTGGAAATCTCTCTTGCTTGTTATTGAAATTATTACTAATTATTATTATTATTAGTATCAAATGATAACACTTTCTTCTGATGTTTTTTGTAATGCTGTATATACTTAAGTGATCAACGAATGATCAAAAGGGAGGATCCATATAGTAGGCTACTTTACATAAGTGACGTGACAGAAGTCAATAACGCTATGTAAGTTAAAACTCAAAATAACGTTTTCTTGGTTACACGAATACCTTTCTCCCGAGTGTAAGCCCAGGGTTTGACCCATCCAACCATCCCATCGTACCTACTTACGCGGACTTTCTGTCTATTTATAATACGTCACCTGACTTCCTCCTTTTCTACCTTTCTACAGCCACTAGAGGTTGCTGCCACAGTAAATATAGGTCGTAATTATGTACTGCACTAACGACCTGTATTGTCGTTTTTTTCTGGTAAGGACAGTCTCATTTTTAGGGGCTTTCTACCTGTATTTTTGATTGGACAGATGAAGAGACGTGGGATGTGGGAGAGAAATAAAGTGTATGACATGGAGCAAAGGGCCGTGGGCTGGACTAGCGTAACTGATTGTTAGAAATTACTACAAAGGTCATTCTTAGTAAAGACTGTAAAGATTGTTCCTTTTTATTTAAAAACAGAGGGCTCACCAAGAATGGTAGGGGCCCTAATCAGGGCATACTAAAGGGGTGGAATCAACGACTATACAAACAGGCCACAGCACTGGTGCTGTTTGCTGCATGAGATGAAAACCACTTGGAGGAGGTGAGGGCTCGCCTCTGCAGAAGACACAAACATGGTCTGAGTCTTACTTTTCAAGACACACAAACAATCTTTATTCAAAATATTCAACTAAACTACAAAATGCATGTTCAGTCAAGAAGCCCCTTTGGACCATGGTACCCAAGGCAGCCACACCCCTGCCCCCCACTCGCTCTGCTACAGGCTTCTGGGTCTGATAACATCACTGGTCATGTACTAGAAACATGTGCCAATCAGTTAGTGGATATTACTGACATTACTGACTGTCATACCACCAGACTTCAGAGCAGCTTCTTCACTAAGACTGTGAGACTCCTCAATAAATCCTCGGCACTGCATTTTTACTGCACTTTTATTTCTATGACTTATTATTTACCCACCCATCTGTCTCCTGCTAGCCTGAATCTGTTCTTAATTAACTTGCCTGGTAAAATAAAAGTATTGTAAAAAAATCAAATACAGTTTTTCTAAATAACGTTTGTTTTGTGAGTAGCATAAAAGGAATTACAACTTAATCTTGTTATACTACCTTGTGCTGTAAAATGACAAATCTACCTTGTACTTCATGCAACTCCAGCCACAAAAGGCTTCATACAGCTTTTTTGACATATGCAGTCGTATTATTATTATTGATGTGTAATATCAAGTTCCTTAAGTTACTCCTTAAGCACTAATTCCAGTGAGGTTCAAGGCCAGACATTTGCCCATCAGTAGATTATGAGATTTGGGTGTGGTAAAGATTATCACTGCACGGTGCCAGTTCTTCCTGACTGAGCAGAGGAACAGAAGAGGTGGGGTTTTCTGTGTGGTCTGGTGCTATAAAAGCCTTTAGTGGAAGTCTGTGTAATACAGCTTGAGAGCAGCTGCTAACCTATGCAACCTGTTCCTATTCTGGGATACATGCCTGGATCACACTGCATAAAGGTAGGATCATTTGTACCTGTTTGTTAAAGTCCTTGAAGTCCAGCAGGACAGTAAATGTGGCTAAAATTTAATGAATGTGCCTGTCTGATTGTTTTAACTTAATATTTAAAGATTATAGGTATACGGTTAGGGTGGGTATATTAGTCCTTTATCTGAGAGCATTGATTTTGATGGATGATTAATTAAAATTAAATCAACTCAAATCATTGACCATAGTGGTGCAAGATATTGTACTGAAGTGATGATTTGTATAAATAATTATTCATATTAAAAGGCTGCCAGTGGTTTAAACTTCTCTGCTCTGTAATACATAGAACCACAATTACAATACAAATAATATTTCAGAATCAGAAACAGAAATACTTTATTGATCCATAATCCATTGCACATCAAGGAGTATAAGTAATTATAGAAGTTGGTAGGTAAAGAAATATACAAATATAAAGTATAAATACAAAATATAAAGGAAAATAAATATAAACTTTTCTATAATTTCTAAATACTTAATTGTAAGTATTTTTTCTTACTTATAATAAGTGTTGAAGACTTATTATGTGCTGCTGTGTTATGCCTTATTCTCTTCTTTCAGGATATTCAGAAGAATATCAGCTGTTCCACTTCTGCTGCACTGTCCACCACCCTTCCTGCCAGAACCTTCCCTGTGAGTCAGGGTTCACAGTTTAGATGTACAGTATAAGTTAGATGCTTTGTTCATTTTTACATGCTTCAAATAGTCCTTGTAATTAATTTCTAACTGTAATGGTGGCTGCAGGAGCTCCAGCCCCTGATGGCGCACCCACAGTCTGAGCATAACAACTCTCAGGAGGACACAAAGGAGAAGGACCCCATGCAGCCTGGACGCAAAGCCCTACAGAGGGCCAGAGCCTGCTTCCTCAAGGGAGTCTCTTACTTCTCCGGAGACATGAAAGTGTTTGGAAAATGGATGGAAAGTAGGTCAACGCTAATTGTTTTCACGTCAAAAAATGCTACCATGACCCACACAAAGGCAGTACAGTATATAATAGAAATGACATGATTATAAAATTACAGAATATAAAATTATAAATGATAATAATAATAATGATACTTTTACCTTTGGGCAAAATATACTGAATCCCTACACCACTCTTCATGGAAAAGCTTTTGAAGTTGGAACAGCTTTTAGTATGTACACCTGCAAAGTGAACGTTGATATGCAGAGTGAGCTGCATATCAACAATCTGTATGTCAGTTACTCCACCCTCAGTTCAATGACACAGTTATTATTTGGAGAGGCAAACAAGAAGAAAAGAATAGAAAGAAGAAAACAACAATTCAAATAATAAGCTAATACTGCATGACCTGTAAGACATGTACAAATGTGTCACTGACAAACTCATGGCAGGAACCTGACACTGCCCTTCTGGCAAACCATGTTTTAGATAGTTTAACAGACCAACAATGAGCAGCATGTTCTCTGTCAAGATATGTTACTTTTCTAAAAAGCAGAATAACTTATGATCCCTTGTTGTCCACATGAGATTTGGCATCTGTGACCTTGGACGATAAAATTGTGACGCACTGTCTCTTCCCAACCTCCAGAACAGTTTTTCCTGCTGCAGTTGCTGGACTGGATTTTGCGTGGAGCAGCTCAGGTGATGTTTGTCAACAACCCTCTAAGTGGCCTCATTATTTTTGCTGGCCTCATCCTGCAGAACTACTGGTGGGCTCTCAACGGCTTTGTGGGCACCCTCTTTGCCACAATTTCTGCCCTTATTCTACAACAGAACAGGTTTGAACAAACTGATGCTAAAGAAAATAACAAATTAAACTGTAATTAGATGTTAAAGCATAGAGAAAGTTGGATTTTACAGTGTGGATACCATACCTCATTGACACTGTGGCTTCATTCACACTTACACTAAATCAAGATCCCCAAAGTATTTTAGAATTAGTTATCAATAACAAGAACAGTAGGCTAACATAACTGAGTGTGTTCAGTGTGTTGACATGAAACACAGCGCAAAAATGTAAACATAACTAGATAATAATTTCCTTGTGGCAGAAGAATGTGAAATGGTTATGTAAGAAAACGTTACACTGTAAACATTCATTCATTCAAATAACTTTACTTCAGAGGTGCAGTAGCTGCAGGGCTATATGGTTACAATGGCATCCTGGTGGGACTGCTGATGGCTGTGTTCTCCAAAGCTGGAGACTGGTACTGGTGGCTCCTGCTACCCAACATCTTCATGTCCATGATGTGGTAAGCAGCTAGATTGACTAAAGGTTGAATAATACCATAGAAGGGTATTTACGATATGTGAGGTAGATGTAAGAAAGTTAATTAACAAAACCATAACATGTAAAATGTCAAAACATTATAAGCTTATTGTAGCATGACCAATGTCATGACGTTCAAGGCTTACTGGTTTCAGTTTTGCATTTCTATTTGAAGACTATTTATTTATAACAATATTATATTAATAATATGAGTAGGAAATGTGCAGAAGCATCTATGAAGGTGATTGAGATATATGTACACATTTGAATATATATACTTAATAATTGTGTGAGTTAAATGTGGATTAAATCTAATACTGGTGATGTTGTCTCCTTGTCTTTCAGCCCGATTGTGTCCAGTGCTTTGGCATCTATAAACAGCCGCTGGGATTTGCCAGTGTTTACTCTGCCCTTTAACATCCTGGTGTGTCTCCACATGGTCGCCACCGGCCACTACAACCAATACTTCCCCCAAGTCCTCATTCAGCCTCTCTCAGAGACGCCCAACATCACCTGGGCTGAAGTCAGTGTAACCAAGGTCAGTGTCTGGTGACATTTCAACATTATGTAATTTAGACCAGCCAGATTCCTCAGCCTTTTCATTGTCAGAAAATATCACCTGATCTCTGGCTTCTAGCCCAGCACTAACATTATTAAGTAACTAGTTTTCTGCAAGGTAGTGGTTCAAAACTTTCTGTAGGAGAAATATGTATATAATATGTATATCAAGCTAGCTTAAAGGGGAGTGACACAGAGAAGGATTGTTAGGTTTAAATAATGCTTTGAATTATGTTTAACCTTTCTGTTTGTACCTCTTTAGCTGTTCATGTCAGTGCCTGTGGGGATAGGCCAGGTCTACGGCTGTGACAACCCTTGGACAGGAGGAATCTTCATTATCTCACTCTTCATCTCCTCCCCTATCACCTGTGCTCATGCCATCCTGGGATCAGCCACAGGCATGGTTTCTGGTGAGAGAGCCAGACAATACCTCAGCAGGAAGCTGATATAGGAAGGGTGGACAATAGTGACAACTAATGTAAAAGTCATTCTGTCTCACCTCACTGAACAGCACAATTTATGTTTGCTTCCTTGCATGCTTACAGAATTCAAGAAACAAAATCAATATGTTCCAGCTCCAAGATGACACCAAAAATATCAGTTTAAGGTGCAAATTAACCAGGAGATAAACTAAATTTAAAATTAATTTGGCATTTCCTTGATGGCTGTGTTTTTACATTGTGCAGGCCTGGCTCTGGCAGCTCCTTTTGGAAACATTTACGCTGGCCTCTGGGGATACAACTGTGTGTTGGCCTGCATTGCCATCGGCGGAATGTTTTACGCTCTCACCTGGCAGGTGCACCTGCTTGCCATCACATGCGGTGAGTAGACAAACACGAAGATAAAACCACTATCGGGAAATGCATCTAGTCCACACATGATGATCATGTTACATGTAACAAAGTGCAACAGTGGCAGAGAGTGGCAAGATATTTGTAATCTTTGATCACTGCATGCACGTAAATGTCATCATGTATCTCTCTTCTCCTCCTATGCAGCTTTTTTCTGTGCATACCTCGGCTCAGCCATCAGCAATATCATGTCCAGGGTAATTACACATTTTCTCTAACTTTTCTATTATTTATTATTATTTCTAAGTTACTGACTGGCAATATACTGTATCTTTCATCATTCTTCAGTTTGGTCTTCCAGCCTGCACCTGGCCCTTCTGTCTCTCTGCCCTGACTTTCCTCCTCTTAACAACGGGGACCAATAAGATTTTCAAACTGCCACTGGCCAAAGTCACCTACCCTGAGAAAAACCTGTGCTTCTTCTGGAAGCTGAAGAAGCAGGAAAAAATGGAGAAGGCTGAGAACGAGAAGAAAGACAGCAAAGAGCTGCAGAAAGCCATAGAAGAAGAAGTAATACTAAACGAGAAAGAGCAACTGAGACTAGAGCAAATGAGGCTTGAAAGAATGGAAGAAGCGAGGGTAGCAAGTGAGGCATCAGAGGATAAAAATGACGAGACACACGTCGAAGACCATGCACCTGGGGTAGAACAACAGGGTACTGAAGAGTATGTTTAATACTATATTTCTGCAGAAAGAGAGAGAGATGGATTATGAATTGGCAGAATAGATATCTACTGTCAGAAATAAAAATTTGAGACTGATCCTAAAAAAAGTACAGGCTCAGTGACCACAAACAATTGAAAAAGGAAGACACAAAGAAACATGGAAACCAAAAGTGGTGGTCACTGGCTGAGACAGAGTTGCACTTATTCCTACAACGTAAAACATTCAGTGAAATAAGGAACATTTACATAAACAAGTTTAACTCTGTAATCTCTTTCAAAATTCCAAAGAGCTTAATGAGACCTTAAAAATACTCATAGGAGAAAGAGACAGGGCATGTGTTGCCCTGGAATTAGTTATTGCTCATATTACCGGTATTGTGTGCTGTCCAAATGTTTGGACAAATTATATTTTGGTGCTTTGTCAACATTTTTTAAAACCTTCGTGCAAATTATTTAAATTTAATTAAACTGAGAAAGAGAGACGATACTCAAGTGGCACTTAAATGTATGAATAATGTAAATAAGTGTATCTGTAAATATTCTTTTTGAGTGTTTGTATATATTACATGTAGCTCTTATTTGTTCTGTAAAACAGAACAGAAATAAAAAATTTTCTAATAATCAACCTTGTCCATGTTAGTTGATTCAATATTGTCTGAAAGTACTAAAGTGAAGTTGAACATGAAATAACCTGTGAATTAAGTTATTCTTCTTGCCCGAGAAACACATATTATATCATTTACATAGTTATAAGGCATTTGTCCAAAATGCATACAAGATTAGCAATACAGAGGATGATATGTTCTGCAGACAATATACATTAAACTTGTATTATATATTGCTTTTATTATAGTTATATTTATAGTTATAGTGTAATTGGGAGGCTCATTGAGAGCACACCCTAATTGCAGCACCAACAAATTGTATAACAAATAGGCCGACATGAGGGAAAACATCAATTCAAAGAAAAAAACACATGCATTCACACTTCTCTAAGTCAGGCAAAAGAGATTTAAATTTATCCAAAGGGATTAGCTTGCCTAATTTTACAATCTTCAACTGATTGTTCCACTTCTGTGGAGCATTGTATTTGTATTTAATAGAGAAACCTCGAGTTTCGTAATCTCTTACATAACTTTAGTTACGTAACTAACCTACTTATTTTAACCCTGATGATGATATTTTCCTGAACCTAACCAAGTAGTTTTGTTGCCTAAACCTACCCAAACTGCGACTGTTTCACACAAAGATTATGGGTTTTACGTTATTCCTGAGTTTTAAATCGAACCAAGCATTGAAAAATTATTCTTGCTAACTTTACAGAGGAGCCCTTAACGTGCACAAACAACACTAAAGGTAAAAGAGTACAGTCTGTGGTCTTGACTAAGGGTCATTATGTGACCAGTTGGTAGTGAGAATGTGTTGGCAGAGCCTGTTTTTGGCATATACCATTATATTTTAGAAAGAACAAATGGTCAAAGCCAATATTCTAAAATCTAATCCAGTAAAACTGCAAAACGCTGAAAATGATTTAAAAAAAATAAAATACACTTATCTTACTATGACAGTGTATTCTTTGTATTCCTTCCTCCTATTGCTTTGTCTTAAGCTAGTAAGAAGCCTTCATCCACTACAGTAAGTACTGATTGGTTTGCAACAACTTGTTTGATGTTAAAGAACCATTTATCACCAGATAGGTTTAGATGGCTTTTAAAAGTAGATTAGTCGGCGCCGGCGGCCTTAGTTTTTCCCGGCGGTTGGGGGGACGGCGGACTTTTATTGGCGGGTGCACGGTGACCTGTGCGACGCATTTGCTGCCGGGCTGGGACTTTCTGCTGGTGTTTCTCTCCGCTGGCTTTCGCTGTCGTGTTGTTCCGTTTGCTCTCTCTCGTTTGCCCGACCTCGCACGCGGGATTCGCGGGGGGCTGCTGGGCATTGGGTGTCGCCGTGCTCGCGCAGTGTGCGCGTTGGGCTCGTCACTTGTGCATCGGTGTTGATGATTGCGTGGCATTTGGGCATTTTGGTTGTTTGCTGCGCGGCGGTGGGGTGCTGGGTGGGGGGGGAGCACTGGTCTATGTTGTGTGCGCGCCGCGGTCGGTCCGGGCGCTGCTCTTCCTCTTTTGCGTTCCGTCGGCATTACGTTGTCAACTGGCATTTGGGTCGGGGTCTTCTGCGTTTGCATCGCGGTGCATCTGGGAGTCTTTGTTTTTTTTGATTTGATTTATTCTTTTTCTTTCTTCCACCCCTATTGGCTACTGG
>NC_060170.1:24215158-24253793 GCF_021292245.1 Micropterus dolomieu | reverse complement strand
GCTGGGTGGGGGGGGGAGCACTGGTCTATGTTGTGTGCGCGCCGCGGTCGGTCCGGGCGCTGCTCTTCCTCTTTTGCGTTCCGTCGGCATTACGTTGTCAACTGGCATTTGGGTCGGGGTCTTCTGCGTTTGCATCGCGGTGCATCTGGGAGTCTTTGTTTTTTTTGATTTGATTTATTCTTTTTCTTTCTTCCACCCCTATTGGCTACTGGGGTTCTTGCCTGCCTGTTACAGTCGTGGCGTCCCACTCTCACTAACAACTACATTCTTTAACAGGCTTATGCGCACACACATGTACACACACACACATACAGACACATTCACCCACACGCACACAGACACTCACAGACACAAACAAATTTAGGTTGTCCCTGGTAGAATTAATTGGTGTTTCCCACAGCTTTTCCCTGTTGTCCCCACCCTCCATCCCCCTTTCCCCCTTCTCTTACAGGTGTTGTCCTTTCTCTGTGCTGTCTGTTTGTGCCCCCCCATTCCCGTGTCTGCCCCCCTGTCCGGCCCGGTGACAAATCAATACATAATTAAATAAATAATAAAACAGACAAAGGAGTATTTTAATACTCTCTTGTTAAAGTAAAATCTGTCTGGCACAATATGGTATCCAGGTCATTATACTCTATATCAGGCTGCTGGGCAGGACAGGTTTTAAAAAAAAAAAAAGAAAAAAAAAAAAGGAGATTAGTCATATGAATTCGGGCTGAGGCTACAAATGTGGGGAGCGCAATCGTCTGAGGAGCACGTCCAGACTTGACTGCATAAGGGGATCCCTGGTGTTTTCTGTTCCCCACAAGTGGTGGCACAACGACTGGGTTTGAATTAATAAGATAGGTTAGCGTTGTAGATGATATTAGAGGGTACTGTAGGGTTGGAGAAGTTCAGTTTTGGGTTAGCTGTGCCCTGCCTTGTTATTGTGACCATAGTTTCAGCTAATCAAATAAATGCCAGCCTGCAATGTGATAGTATATGTTGATTTTCCTTATTTAAACCTGTTGGTGACTGCCACCTTTTTCCAGGAAAAACGCCTAAAATAACATACCTAAAATAAATCAGTAATAACTCCTCAACCCTTTGGCCTAGATGCATAATTCTCATTTGAAAGGTCAGAAGCTAAGGAATATAAATCCATTGTAAATTCACATATTTAAAAAAAAAATAAAAAAGATTTTTTTGTCCTCGCTTGGTAAAAAAGCTATATCTTTAATGCAATAAACCATCAAAACCATCATCAAATAGATTATAATGCAACTGAATATGTTTTAATACACCTGGAATGCAATTGTAACTGTAAATTTGATGAAAATAAACTAAAATACAACAGTTATCATACAATTTTTTTAAAATATACCAGGCGATTGTCTATATTTTGGCAACATTCACTGTTTAAATGTTGACTTTTATTGGGAGTAATCTTTAAAACACTATACTATACTAAACAACCATGTTCCAAATGACGTAAAGTTAGGGGGGGCATCAATCATCACAGATTGAGCAGACCTTTCATTTGATACCCTATATGTTTATGTACAGGTACTACCAGACTGTGGAAACCCAAAGCAGCACTTCTCCTCCTCTGCATAAAAAGGTGAGAGAATGCAGCCACAGCTCCCAGGTATTGCGCAATAATCAAGGTGGCGCCTGGTGATGTTTTCAGTAACAAATCAGCTGATTTTTGGGCTGATGGTGAAAACGGCAAAAGTAAGTCAGCGGTTGTAATTGTATATGTATACTGGCACGTTTGCTGTTACTTTTATCCAGCTTATTAGTCATTCATTTTGGTGATTTGAGTGATGTGAGTGATACAGCTGATCTCAGGGAGAGAATAGCTCTGGTTTGAGAGGTTGGACATGAGGATGTGTTGTGATTAGAGATAACTGAATGCTTATAACTGCAGCCATGTACAGTGCTCACAGAGCGATTTAGGTTGTGATACAAGCTCATTTAGATGCTTGGTGTTTGATGGGTGTTTGGTGTGGATCAGAGGTGTCTAGCATGGATAGGGTGATGTAATACTAGTTTTAGACATGAATTTCTCTTTGCATTTTACACGAAAATCGCGTGCTACCCCCGGTACAGGGGATGTCAGGACTCAACTTGTTGGTGTAGCGCGGTAAGGATTAGTGACTGTATGGTGCAAAAAAAAAAAACCTAACTTGAGCTGAGAAAACCAAACACACAGACCTTGTGCATTGATAAGTTAAGCATATAAGTTCATAACATCCGTTTGATTCAGCCAAATACATCTGTAAATTTCACCTTCCAAACGTGCATTGGCATGTTCCAGTGATCCCAGTAGTGCACAGGAGATCTGTGCACACATTAATCTCTCTGGTCTGGTGCTGCGGTTAGTGGTGCACAGTGTGCCTGCAGTATTCCATTGCTTAGTGATGAAGCTTGTGGGTTGCTGGTTTGGGTGGTTGTGCAGTTTACTACACTGTAAAACATTATAGACCCATTTAGTCATGTCAACTTACCTCTTCTTTTTAACTCAAATAGCTCTGACAAGTTTTAAATTTTGAACGTATGAGTTTTAGAAAGTTAAACTTGCATTAAAGAGGTGGTATTATGCTTTTTGGCTTTTTCCCTCTCCTTTATTGAGTTATATATATTTTTTGTGCATGTTACAGGTTTACAAAGTGAAAAAGCCCTAAGTCCAGCCCAAAGGGAGTTCCCATTCTGAGTAATGTTGGAATGTTTTAACTTAAAAAAGAGAAAGCTGTGTGGATCCCTGGGGTTTGTGTCGCATTGAACATTTCGTCACAGCAGTTGTGTGTGGCATCGCTATGACGACAAGCTACGTACTATCTCTGGGTACTATCTGCAATGGAAAACGGAGCAGGGCCAAGTAGAGTCGAGTCTATCGATTTGCGCTATGGTAGCATTTTTCGGCAAGGCAGCACAGATCATCAGAACACCGGCAACAGTTCAACGTTTAGTCCTGATGGTAAGATGTGGAACAATGATGCTGTGTGGTTGTGGACTTGTACCATCTGCTAGGTTACGGTCTCAGTCTGAAGCGGCTTTGATTTGGATCACACCTTGTTTCTTACGACCCGCCCTTCTCTGCTTCTGATTGGCTAGTAGTCCTTACCTGGGAACTGTGCATGTGCAACTCCCAACAAAGATTTTGTACAAGTAAGATGCATCACTCTGTAGCTCAAGAGCAGAGCGTACAACACAGGGTGAAAAGAGGAACTGCAGTAATGTGCAGTATGAGGAAAATATGGTGTTTTCTGGAAAATTAAACCATGTAAACCTGTTCTGGTACAACCCCTAATTAAGATTTTGAAACTGAAAATGAGCATAATACCACCTCTTTAATTCATTGTGTTGACTATTTGAGACTTTTGTCATGTTGACTTAACTAGCGTATGTATGTAAGTTATAATAAAGGCGAGTGTTGCGGGATGGGAGCAAGAGAAAATAAATTGCCTAGGTGCTGCATCTTTTGAGCTTGAGAGAAACATACACACAATCAACAAATTATTAGGGTTGAGAGAGTACTTGGTTGAAACAAGTATCCGGTACAGATACTTTTTACGTATCATCCGAGTAAAAAGTGTCAATATCTTTTTTTGAAATAAACTATAAATATAGGAAACTATAGGGGAAAAAATCAATTACTATTGTTATCAAAAACATTGCTCTGAAGCTCAATTTAGTTGGATTATGTGGCTTTTCACTCAGAAGACAGGCTGTGCGGTTACATAATTATGATCTGGAGGCTGATAAACTTGTCAGTTTCTTAAGCAACAGCTCAAGAATTAAGTTATGTGAGATCAGATCTCCTTTCCTTTTGCCTATATGCTTCTGTCCTATCTGCCTTTTCTGTTCTGCCTGTTTCTTTCTCTTGCAGTTTTTCTCGATTGCTTAAACACATTTCTTGAAATTGTGCCTCTTTCTCTCGAAACTCTAAATACAAATCCAAAACTTCTCACCCAGTTTTCAGGTCAAAATGAAGCTCTCCACTCAAAACCATTCAATCTTGCTTAAAAACCAAACTTTGCCCTCAGACATAACACCCAAGCCCTCAAAAACACACACACTACAACACAGTCTTAGACACTGGTGAGATAAATTCAAAATGATGCTACAAAAACTGATTATAAGTAATGTTGCTTGTGGTTCTCCCCTTCAGAAACCTTTTCACATGATGAACACAACAAAAGAAACAACAACTGTAAACATTTGCACATTTTTTATTTCTTAGTACTGTCCTGTGCAACACACCAAACAACTAATTATTCTGCCCCAGCATCTTGTCTTTGGTCTAGGACAGGCCAGAGATTCTTCTTCTTCACCTCCTCTTCCTCCTGCCTCTTCCTCGTCCTCCTCCCTCCTCCTCCTCTGCCCTACTCCTGCTCTTCCTCCTCCTACTCTTCCTCCACCTCCTCATCTTCCTCCCATCCCATTTCCTCCTTCAACTCTACTGTTCCTCTTCCTTCACCTCTTCCTTCTCTCTATTTGGCTCTTCCTCCTCCTCTCTGGTGTCCTTTACCTCTTCCTTCAGATTTCTTTTGATCCACTGTTCCAAAACTGAATGAACCAACTCTGACCCTTTTATCTAACTATTGAAGGTTCTGATTTGTGTATTATCAGTTATGACTCCTTGTGTTTCCACTTGGGTAGTTGTGTGCTAATTGATCTCAACCTGTGCTGACTGAGTGAACAACATTGAATGTTAGTGTTTTCTCAGTGACCACATGGTGTAGGCAATAAGAAATTAAGGGATTTGTGTGTAGAGTTTAGTTATGGTTTTGAAATCTTCAAAAGCCTGCTTACAGTGTTTAAGCAATTCAAAAAAACTGCAATTTACTCTAAAGGGTTCCTGAGGTGAATTAATAGCGTGGTGTATCGAGGATGTCGGGAATCCACTGAACAAATCTGTGTTAGTGAGCACTTCTCCATTGCCGAGATAATCCATCCACCTCACAGGTGTAGCATATCAAGATGCTGATCAGACAGCATGGATCGAATACAGATTTTGACAGATTTGTGAACAATATTTGAGAGAAATAGGCCTTTTGTGTACATAGAGAAAGTCTTAGATCTTTGAGTTCAGCTCATGATGAATGGGGGCAAAAACAAAAGTGTTGTGTTTATAATTTATTTATTTAATTTAAAGTAATACTGCATATTTATGGTATATATATAATGGCAAATGGGAAACTAAAGCAACACAGTTGTAAGGACAGGCTGGTAGCCTTCAGCATGGAAACCTTGCCCTGATTATGCATTTCAGTGACCTCATATAAACCTGCTCTGACTCTGGTAACATGCTATCAAAAACTTAATGATTACATCTTTGGTAATTTAATCTTTCAACTCTGTTTGAAGGGTTAAGATATGTGGGTAGAGTTTATCAAATCCAGCAATTTTTAGCATGCATATAGGTAAAATCAGTTTTTACCACCATAACATTATGTAACCCTAACCTTTCTAGAAGCTTGCTGGCCCTTCTTCCTCATTCCAAGCATGCGAGATGCAGAAAGATAAGTCGTAACGATCAGACAAAATGTTCTGGCACATGCCAGAAGCTTCAAATTTTTTTTACTGAATTTCATAACTGCAAAATCTTCCATCTGTGACTAAGAGGAACTCATTTCATAATGAGGTGTGTTTATCAGGAAAGCACAGCCCCTATCTGCTGAATGTGTATGATCTTAAGTCATGCTTACATCATGATTTATAGAAGTGTGGCAAGTCTAGCAGCCTTATAGGATCAGTGTATTTCCTCTTGTAAATGCAACTTTCAATCTTTTTTTTTCTCAAGAAGATAAATACTGAATTTGTGATAACAAAGCCTGTTGAGTCTTTCAGACAAAATTATTTCAAAACTTGATGGCGATAACAGCTTGTCCTCTGGGTGCATGTTTGGAGCCAACACAGTCCTACGTACATAGCTTTATCCTGATGTGGCACCTTTTCAACAAATCAATCATATGGCCTCATGCAGCTTCACAAAAAAATCTCTAGCACTGTTTTATTGCATAAGCAGTTTGACCTTAAGTGACTGCTGTTTAAACGGCTTTTCTGGTAGATTGAGTGCTCCTACAGTTTTTCTGGAGCTCTGTCATTTCTGTCAGCTCTAGCTAGACATATACATACAGTATATTCCCTGAAAAGGACCCTGGACATTCCCATTTTCTTTCCCAAAGCTAAACATATTTGCAGAATCAAGTTCTGGAGGTGTGATCGTGGTGCAACGTGAACAGATTTGCACACTCAGACATAGGATTTACCTTGTTAGGTCCAGTTTCCCCCACCATGAACTTTAAAATGACACAAACAATTAAGTTATATACCAATAAAAATAACTTCATCCCATGCCATGACCACCCAATGCCTTCAAAACAACATCAATTCTTCTAAGTACAGATGCACATAATTTTTGAAGGAAACTCGGCAGGTAGGTTTGCCCAAACATCTTCGAGAAATATTCACAGTTCTTCTGTGGATTTAGGCAGCCCCAGTTGTTTCTCTCCATGTAATCCCAGTCAGGCTGAATGATGTCATAGTTCTTAATGACTGATATAATGATGATTGATATTTAATGACTCGCTGTATATTTGGGGTTGCTGCAGGGTCCCACTGGTTTCTGCAGCTCTGAGCTTAAGATTAAGATCAACTTTATTGTCCCCTGAGGGAAATTTGTCTTGGGCATCAGTGCCGCATGAGGCTGCAGTAAACACCAGTAACACATATAGACTTTACACTCACATACATCATACAATCCACCATACATTTACATTACATTGCACAAGTATCTATGACCCTGCCCCTGTCAATCATTGATTACAAGGTAAGTAGAACCTGAGTGATATGAAACCTCAGAATTATTATATTCAATTGCACTTGAGCACATAAAGCAGAAAACAGTATGACAGACACAAAAAGTACAACCGCCACAATTCTGTATTAAAAAAGAAAAACTCATATAAGATCTGGTTGATAAAACAATATTAGTGCAAGCGATCAAACAATATTAAACTATGCTTAAAAATAAATAAATAAAGTGCCGGAAGTTCTTCAAGCCATCTTGTTCCGAGCAGATTGTTTATTTAGGAGTGCTATGGAAGTTGGGATGAAGGACAGCTTATAGCGATTAATTTTACATCTGCTAGCCATAAGGCGTTTCCCTGAAGGTAAAACATCGTATTCAGAGTGCAGAGTATGGGAAGGGTCCTTCAGAATTTTCTGAGCCTGGGAGACTACCATATTTTCAAAGATGGTCTGAAGGGAAGTGTAGTGTTTCTTTCCCATAACCTTCATCGCAGCTTTTATTAGTCTTTCAATTTTTGTTTTGCACTGGACGGTAAGGGTGCCAAACCAGGATGCCATTCCATATCTGATCAGACTTTCCAGCACAGCGTTGTAAAATAGTCATGAAAAAGTCATTACAAAAAAGTCATGATCTTAGTACTCACCCCTACCAGTCTCAGTCTGCGGAGAAAATGCAGTCTTTGGGTCAGTTTGGCACACAAATAGTCAACATGCACATTTCCTTTTAATTGGTTATCTAATTGTATATCCAAGTACTTAAATTAAGTTACTTGCTCAATTTCTCTGTCCCCAATGACAACATTGTCATGGGCTCTCACTTCCCTGGGATCAAATAACGTCTCTTTTGTTTTCAAATTATTCAGAATGAAATGATTCCTCACACACCAATCCTTTAAGAAGTCAATCTCCCTGTAATAAGGACAGTCGCCAACATGCAATAAACTTAAAATAATTGTGTCATCAGAGAATTTTATGTTGGGCTCACTACTTCTACACTCGTTAGTATAAAGTGTGAACAAGAGTAGAGAGCTGACAGCTCCTTGAGGTACCCCTGTACTACAATATTTCATCTTAGAGAGTGTAGCATTTACCTTCACTTGTTGTGACCTGTTTGTTAAAAGGGAGTAAAACCATTTGATAATTAAAGGATTAACTTTCATGTCAGCAAGCCTCTGAACGAGCAAATGAGGACCGACAGTATCAAAAGCAGAACTAAAATCAGCAAATAAAACACGTGCATAAGCGTCTGTGCTTCCTTATTAAATGAGATACTGTAATGACTGCATCCACAGTACTACACCCCTCCCTATATGCAAACTGGAAGGGATCGAGACAAGGAGTTACTTCTTGTCTAAGTAGGTTCAGCATTACTCTCTCAAAGCACTTCATAACCTCACATGTAAGTGCAACAGGTCTAAAATCCTTATTTGCTTTAGGACAAGAGATTTTTGGTACTGGGATTATTAAACTTCTTCCAGAGAACTGGAACAGTATGGCTGTCTAATGATAGCTGAAAGATAGGGCACCACGCCTCAGACAATACCGATGAACACATTTTAAGCAAGAAGGCCGGCAAACCATCTGGACCTACAGATTTCTTGTTGCCAACTTTGCTAAAGATTGACTGTAACTGCAAAGTGTCAATTTTCTTATAACCTGGAATGGCATTAAAATAATCTAAGACCTCCACCTTCCCTAGAGAAGAGTCGTTCAGTACATCATATCTTAGAAAGAAGTCATTTAAATCATTAGCTCTGACCCCGTCATTCAAAGTGACAAACAAAGTTCATGTTAGTGATGTTTTTCATTGAATTCCACATTTTTTTATTGTCCAAGGAGCAAAAGTTCTGTTCAATGGCCTCGCTGTAATTTTCTCTGGCGTTCCTCAGCATCATGTTTAGTTCCTTTTGTGCTGCAGCCACCCCCAGGCGATCCATGTTTTTGAAAGCCAACTTCTTTTTATTAATACAGGCTTTAACCTCCTTTGTGATATATGGCTTATTGTTAAGGAAATGCAAAACATCCTTTTTGGGGACAACATTATCAACACAGAATTTAATATAGTCATTAATTGTTTCAGTTGCCTCATTTAACTCCAAAGTGTGGAAAATGCTCCAGTCAGTACTGGAGAAACTGCCTCTCAAGTCCTCAGTCCACTGCAACACTGTCTTATGTTGAGGCTTGCTGGACTAAATAGCAGATATATATGTGGGTATAAGATGCACAGTCGAGTGGTCAGAGTTGGCGAGAGGAGGAAGCGATTTAGCTTTGTATGCACTTTTGATGAACAGCGACCGTACATTGCTCAAAATAATAGAGGGAAGTAGTGGCTTATTACCCCTGCACCGGAGCCGTTGTCTGACCCCTCCACGCCTGCTACAGATAGAGCTGATGGCACTATCTGTGCAGTAAGTTTCTTTGGGCAACCACTGGGTCAACGGTTCTCAACGCTGCCCATATATTTTTGCTTCTTCAAAAGAGCTTGAACAGCACATCTGGAAACCCCTGTCTGCCTGGGAGAGACCTTGCTGATGCAGTATAACTAGGGGAGAGCGAGGTGAGTTGAGCCAGTTTTTACTTGATGTGTCTTTAAATTGAGGACATGACAGTAATGTCTCCAACTAAAATATGTGCATGTATTTTAGGCTGTGGTGCATCCCTGGGAATCAATTTGGATCTAAAAAAAATGTTTTCAAAATATGGCTTCCAAAAAAAAGTGGACTCTTGGCTCAACTTGACGCATATGTGGGGTCAGTTTAGCCACATGGGGGTCGGGACATCAATGTCATTTCACCATGCAAACTCAAATGCCAGGTCCCAACATTCAATTGCACTTAGATAGTGAAACATTGCAGTTATGTCTCCTAGTTTTTTCATATCAATGTATCACTTTAAAGTCATCCTGTTTATCATCATGTCCCGTGCCACTTGATGAATGGACTTCCCATATGCATACCTCTCCCTCTACTCTGTCCAAACCCACAATAGGAGTTGAAGCCTGTCTGTTTTCCATTTATAGAAGCATGACATGATGGTTTTTGGTCTGAAATGCATAATGTCACATAATTTCGGTGATGCATAAAAATGCTATGTACAATTACCATCAAATAGTTGGCTCAACTTCCCCCAGGTCTTTTGGCTCAAATTACCCCATCCCTGTCATTTTAACAAACTTGTGTCATCCAGCAGTTTAACAGTAATGTCACACTAACAGTATAGCCTCATATTGTAACTGTAATTGTAAACCACTAACACATGCGTAAGATTTTATCAAACCTGTCTATAATTGTTCAGACATTAGAATCGGGACTCCTTGAACATAAAAAAAATCACATTCAAAAATTTTGAAGAGACCAATTTTGTCTATGGTTGCCAAGAAATGGGGTGGCTCAACTTCCCCACAGGCTTAAATCACCCCTCTCTCCCCTACCTTGTGTCTTGTTGCTGTGCTCAAGCTCACCATGGTGTATGACTTTTGACAGTAAACTGTCTTCAACAACCTCACCTTGTTAGTTGAGTTTGGCTATTCTTCACCCAGTTGTATTCCTCCTACACAGCTGTTTCTGTTTCAGGCTGAGAGAGCAGCAGCAAAGACCCCACCCCCAGGGTACAGAACAGAGCAGCATCAATAAATACAGAAATACATTGATTGGTCAGGAATAGCCTAAAAGGAGGAGCTGGGTTGGTGGTGGGCAACAAGCATCTCACAGAGAAAGCAGTATGGGTAGGCAATCTAGAGCAGCGTCAAAAAGGAGCCTTGTATGGCTTTGCAAATGAATTCTTAGAGGGAAATCGGCTGAGCTGTCAGCTGATGTGGGCTTGACTTGACATGGGCTGCTATCAGCTGATGCACTGGGATTGTGAGCTGAGCTTGACTTTATTGCTTGTCTGAACTAACGCTATGCTTGATTTATTTAATCTTACAGCTGACAACATGCCTATAAAATCTCTGACTTTGTGCAAGAATAATTGAATGCTGTTTGGAATGCAAAAGGTGATCACACAAATATTGATTTGATTTAGATGTTTCTTCTGTTCACTCACTTTGTATTTTGTTAATTGATAAATAAAATCTATTAACATGTATATTTTTATAAAGTATTCCTACTTTACAGCACTTTTTTCCACACCTGCCTAAATATTTTGCACAGTACTGTATGTTTTTATGAGATGTTGCAAACCAGCTGAAACCCACCGGTGACTAGTGATGCAGCCTTGTGATTTATACCACAGTGATATAGTGATATAGTCAAAAATAGTAATTTAAAGGGGCTATATGTAGTTTTTTAAATGAAATTAATCACAGGGTTTTAACCTCACATAAAAACAATCTACTTGATGGGTTTTTCTGTTACCTCTGACGGCAAGTATGCCTAGTCCTATGTGAAGACTTCAGTTTGGATTTTCTGGGAAATCCAGTGGCTGTTACTGCATGCACACTCCTGAGCCTCTTGCCTGATTCTGATTCTCTGCCGTACACACAGCAACAACACCGCAGCTAACGAGATGGAGTCTGCTAAAAACGACTGGCTCCCAGCTCAACACAGACTGCAACACAAACTTAATCAGAAATACTTTATAGGGGAAAATTCTTTTGTCACAGTTGCACTTGTCAAAGGTAGATAGATAAAGAGTATATAAATATAATAGTATAAATATAAAAAATAAAGACAAATATAAAGGTGTGTGGGTATGTACAATATTTACATTATTAAGAATTATTATGGTGAACCAAAAAGGACATGTGAATAAATAGCAGCAGAGAATATTGCACATTAATTATTCATGTATAACATCAATTAATGTAAGGATAAAAACCTGCAGCCGTCCTATTGCACAGGTAAACTAACATTTCTGCAAAGCATGTAAAATATATTGTGATTTTGTTGGCTCAAGTTAGATAACGTTAGCTTGCCGGCTAACCCTGACCAGTTGCTAATGTTATCCGATGTGAAATACTACAGTTGTATGGCTTTCCAGATTACCTCACCAGCTAACACGACCCATATTACTATCCTGTGTGCCACCAATATTATGTCAGTGTTTTAAACCTGCAATAAATGATGTAAACCGTAGCCGAAGTGTGGCAACAATCTCATTTATAATATTCAGCCTAGCTCACTAACTGTTTTGTTATCATCCAATACATTTAGCTGTATTCACATTGTTGAGCATTTCAAATCTAAGTTGGCAAATCTTGCTGAAGATTCAGTATCGTATATTCAACTAGTCACAAATCTACTCACATTTCCTTATTGAAAGACTTTCCCCACAATTCTTTGCATATCAGTGATCAGAATGTGTTTCATCTCACTGACGCACAACTGGATCACCATTCTCTCTCCATTTAACAGGGCTGCATTGTTCAAATGGTTGTTGTGCTTCCAAAAAGGGTTGAGACTGAACAATGATGGACTGATTTTTCATTTGGCTTTTGTTTATGTGTACAGGCCTTGTGTCACTCAAAAACTGATGCAGGTCGTATGTGGTCTGATGTAATGTGACCTGCTTTCTTAATCTTTCTGCTCTTAAATATCTTTTCCTACAATTATGAATGTATACTTCAACTGATCCCCTCGAACCCCCTACATAGCTGCTGTGCTATGTAAAGACTGTAGGAGTTTGCAGGTCACCATTTTACTTACTGACACCTGCGTTCTACTGCTTCTTTTAATACATGATTTTCATCCAACAGCCACAGTTGCTAGTTTTTTAAATATAATTTTAAGGATTTACACCAACAAATGTGACACAAACGACTTGCAAACATGTGGTTGATGTTTTAACATTCACACCGTACCTTTAAAAACTATATATATATTATATATAATATTATAATATAGGGTATCTGTACTTTTAAGTACAGGATTTGTGTACTTTGTCCACCACTGTCTTTACCTTGTAAACCACTTACTGCAGGTTAAGTGTGTGTTAAGTAATATTGAACTTTCTTATAAATTCGGGAGAAAACAAACATTCCAAATACTTGGGACACAGAAATGGTTATGTATCACAGTGTATGTACAGTATGTGATCTATTTGATTTGATCACTCTAAGTCAGTCAGAAGGTTATGATAAGTAAAGATCTACATATCATGCATTAGACAATGCTATATATGATAAATATCACAGATCTCAAATGTCTCATCATGGCTCTGTACTATGCTTCAACACTGTACCTCGGCTACAATGTGCTATGAAACCTAACAAATGAAACTTATGTTGGGAACACGAGAAGATAAAATAGCTGAAACACAACAGTTCCTGCCACCTTTTCTGTTACCAGCAAAGACAATGCATTGGGCCAGTGGTGTCTGTCAGGTCTAATACAGCATACATCTTATTCATTATTCATTATGCTGAGTTTGGATTATTTCTTTTATTACAATACAAAGCCCTCAATTGTCTTTATACCTTGTGCACTTCAGTTAATTGGCCCCGAAAAAAGAATGAGGGTGAAAATACTGGCGCTATGATGTCTTCCAGCTGTGTGGCATTCTGCCAAAACAAGTCTTCAAGGCTTGTTACAGATTTTCTAAAACGCACACAAAATACACACACATAGAAGGAACAGTTTGCTACAGTGAACTGGATTAAAATGCACAAATACCTTTTATAACTAAAGGATTTATTTTCCTTTACGGACTTGACAAAGTAATGGTTTTGACTATGGCTTTAAGTGTTTTTAAATGATTATTCCCCACAACATCTCCAGTCTTTTGATCATTTAAAGTAATTTTCATCCACATCTTAGTAGAAGTAGAATACAAGAATACATTTTCAGTCTCAACTTTTATGCCAAGATGGACAAGATGTTTTTCAAGTACTCTGAAAAAATGGAAATACAGGAAGATTGCTGCAAAAGCTTCAGCACAGCTACAAAATAAACTTTTCTCCAGGTTGCTCTTTGCCTTGTTGTTTGGGACTGACTTCTTCCTCCTCTCAGCTGAACAGCTTCACTGACTGTTGTCCTTCCAGAAGAACCTGACCAATGTTTTTCACACTAATTGTGGCCAACAAGTATTTTCCTACATCCTAATAAATTGGTCTACCTGTAGTAAACTTCCAGAAGTTATTTTATATCCTTCTTGTCCCTCCTATGTAGTTCTCTGACAAAAACCTGTGGAGGTTGCCGTTGACTTCACAGTTAAGTTTCCTTCATCTGTAGGACCACTAGTAGAGAGTGCATGTTAAACTGAAGGATGTCACTTTAATTTACTTCAGCATGGCTGAACAGAAAAAAAGGCCATTTCTAAATCAATGCCAAGTAATTTGGAACCAGCTTAACTTGATTTGGACGGTCATGGTTTGAAAAGTGTTTTTTTCATTATTTCAAAATTATAAGTAAATCTTAGTGACTAAAATCAACCTTGACACAAGTGGTAATTTTGTGTTGATCAGCAATACAGAAAACAAACAGAAGTCCATTTAGATTTAGGTAAAGTCTGGGAGTTGACAACACAGAAGATACTAGTGCCCTCTCATTTCAATGAAGATCCAACATCTTCAGAAAACAACTTTTATTTGTATTTGGTTCACATGAAAAGCAACACAATTTCAAAAGCATCTGCAGCATTTCACTCCAGAGGAAAAAACAAAGACATTCTCATTGGGTTTACTGCAAATGTACTGTGTACTGTAAGTACAACTTTGACTGAACCATGTACCTGAATGACATCAGCAACTCTTGTCTCTGACAGCTTATTGCAACTGACTTCACATAAACCAGAATGTGGGGGGAAAGTCCTAAAGCCTCAATAAAGCTGATTAATTGATCTGATTGATGGAAGCTGGGGAAAAAAAGTGTGATGAACATTTTTATCCAGGACTTAAAAGTATAAGATGTGTATTTAAAAGGTAAATGCCAATTTACACATTATTACAATATATGTGAAACTACGATGGACTGGATGGAACAAATAAATGTCAATACTGTTGATAACCTCCAGACAGATCTAAACTGCACTGAGATCTGACACACTCATTACTACTTGTTTGGAATGCACAATCCTCTGTACTGTGATCATTTATACTGCTAACCCCCACAGTTAACCTTGGTAGGGCGTAGACAGCCATGACTTTGGTACACCTGATGTCTCTTTTTGTGTGTATTTCATGTGCACGGCGTCTGATCCCTTCATTGAACCCACCTCTCCTTACACCTACTTTGACTAGTTAGTAGGAGTTACTAGCAAGAAGCACATGGACCTTTTAAAAGCTTTCCCAGCTATGCATAGTACCAAGTATGTTCACTGGAGCACGTGAACGAGTCAAGAGGTCACACTACCTGGAATTTTTTACGTGGCACCTTTAACACTGTTTTTTTTAGAACTTGAATATCCTGTCGACACGGTCTTTACACAATTGAGAAGCTGCTTCAGAAGAGGATAATTTGATAACCAAAAGCAGAGATGCTAGTCTCATGACGACGTTAGGGATGTCCAAAGAAAATTAGTGAATCTGCAATGTGATGGATAAGTAAGCAGTAGCGCTTTAAATAAAGCTCAAGATGAGTGTACAACTGTGTTTAAATAAAATCTTCAAACAAACGTTGGGTAAAAACAGGTTTAGACATTCTCCCAATAAATAGCTAGGCTACTCTTCAATCTCAGCAACATGGCCAGTTAACATTGGAGTAACTTTAAACCTTCTGCATTTTTATTTGGCTGATGAGCAATAGCTTACTGGACAGATAAGCCATGCCCAATATAGATGTTACTCTATACACTTTGTATCTTCAATATGCACATTAGCCCTTAAAACACAAACATTCATCAACAAATGACCTCCCTGGGGTGGTCTAACTCAAGACATACAGTAAAGTCATATTTGACCAAGACTCTTGATCAATTCTATATATTTTATACTTTACACTCTGTATACATAACACAAAGAAATCTTAAAATGTCAAAAAATTCCAGATGTTTCAAACAGTACATCTAAAATCGCAAACACTGAAGGGTTGAGCTTATTTACATTATAATTACAAGTTTACAAGCACACAGGGTTAAAGAATAAGTTTGTGTACAAGGTGTTTCTAAAGAGAGAGAGAGAAAAAAAATGAACATCTGGCTCCAGTGTGCACTGCCTGTTCTCACCTAAGACACATTGGTTGAATTGATTTAAACCTGCACTGTTGTGGAGTACGCCATCTACTGTACACAGTGGGAAGGTTTTTCAGTACATTCAATTGATACCAACACAAGTTTGGTATTTCAAGCTATCGTCAATCAACCAATTTCCAAGCCAAACCATGACTACTATAGTAAATGCTTCAGCACGAGTAACTGGAGTTTAGAATGGCAGACAGCTATTGTTTCTACACAGAACAAGGTTAGTTTAATTCTAAGAATAAATCCACCCCTAAGTACCTGTAATGTCAACTTTTCACCACTGAGGAATCCCTGACAGCTGCATCTATATAATTATATCCGATGGTTTACAGAAAGTCCAGGGCTGATCGACAGTACATAAGTAGACAGTAATGTTGATTCTTCATGCCTGCCCTTTTCAAAGTGGCCAAGTTACACAGCTCATACAGTTAGAGAAGATGGAGCAAAAGGAGTGTGGGAGAAGCATGATTGTCTGCTCAGGCATGAAGTTTAGATGAGAGCTGCAGAGGAGAGGTTTGGTTGACAGCATTAAGTGTGAGGAGTGTGTGTTTGCATCTGACAACTCCCTGTCAGACACACAATCAGAGCCACCCTGAGCTAGCAAATACAACTCCGAGGACTGATCTCAGAAAATCAAACACCTTGTCCACCCAGGTAGAGCACAAGCCCTGGCATTGATTAGTACTCTGGCCTGGATAAAGGGAGTTAGAGAGATGCAGTCCTACAATAGTGCAAACACTGCTGTTTGTCTTGACGACATGCCCCGGTTGTCTGTTAGTGGGGCGTACATTGAATGGAGTGCCTTTATTAGAGCCATTTTCGGAGTTTAGACAGGTTCTTGTCCATCCAGCGCTGGTTCAGCCTGATGGTTTCCAAAGCTTCCTGCACACTCCTCATCTGAGAGCCACGTTCCTTCAGACTGGAGAAGAAACCCTGCACCTGCACAACACACACATTGTGGTGTTGGCCAGATCAGACAACACACTAAAAGCATTCTGTAAACAGGTAACAGCTCCCCACAAACAAGTGCGAAGAGTCTAAAATGCGCTGCAGCATAAATGTATTATGTTAGAAAAAAGAACATTAACAACATACTTGGTCAAGGCGTGCCTGTGTGGAGAACTGGGAGGTGGCAGACTTGATGATTGTCTGGATGGCAAAGGAGCCCACAGGGAACCTACAGCCAAAAACATAAAAGCACATATGTTGTTTCATCTTTTCATTTTTATGAAAAATAATCTTTAAATGTATTCTCAGCGATAACTTATATGATGCTAACAGGGATCACTTACTTCTCTATGAGGCTGTCCCAGTTCTCTTGTATAAAATCCCAGACAAACAAGTAGCCAGTGAAGTATTTACACACAGTGCTGATGACCAAAGGCAACTCCTGTGTCTGGATGATGTCCCCCTGCAGACCCGCCTTTAAAATCCTAGACAGACCGTGATAAATATTCTGTACAAATGCTGTTCAGGTAATAAACAACACTACACTCACGTCATTATCGTCACTTCCATACAGCATGAGTTATGACAAGAAAAACATAATCACAGTTGCCAAGATTAATAGTATTCAGTTGAAATAGTTTTAAACAGGCTAATTAACAGATGTTGATGTACAATATAGTACAATGATGATGATGGCACCTAAGTATATGAAATCATAATAAAAATGTCAAATATTGGATATAGGAGGAAATTTGTCAATTATGGGGGGGGATTGATGTCTGTGATCTGTGAGTTAACATGGGCAAGTTCAAGAAGCCATGTACCAACAATATATATTTTACATAATGACACATTTTGGTGCTATTTTAGTAGTCAGTATATTAACAGAGCTGAGAAGACTGTACCTATTGCACAATATGATCTGCTACCCGATGGAAAAAGTAGGTTTAGGTTTGCGGTGTTTTATTGCATACAGCTTCTGCCTCAAGTTTATTCCATGTTTGTTTATTTTCAAGTGTAATTTATTAAGACATTGCTCTCAGGATAGGGTTTGGTTGGATTTTGCCTCTCAGTGTACTTGTATTGACCTTAAAAGTCAAACATTGCTGCTCTGTTCCGCATTGGTTACAAGGCATGTTTCACTAAAAGTTATTTTACTTTGAATGAGGGCATTGGATTTTTCTCTTTCAGCTTTTTCAAATGAAATTGATTTGATCAGTTGAATATGTGGTTAATAAATCATCAGTGGGGAAGGAAAGATGGTGATGCTTGATCCTGGCCAGTAGCAAACACAAACACTTACCATACTATATGTTGCGCATCCTGAGTGGATGCTAGGCCCCGTAACATTTTTCGCTTCTCTGCATCATAGGTGACTTTTACGTACATGTCAAGCAAAGTCAACCAATCTTCAGATGACTGAGCAGCCACAGTGAATACAACTTGCTGCAGATCGCCTGGGATCCTACAGAAATATAAAGACGTCAACATATTTTAGGTTACAAGTGCACCAAATTTCAGTTTACTTCCTACTATTCAAATTTCACATTCCCCCAGCGCTGCTACAGATTATTTCTATCTCTAAAGAGATGCTCTTTTCACCCCTCTGTCATTGTGACCCAAAAAAGCAACCCAAAAATAAAACGTTTGTGCTATACGTACCGCGAGGTCCCATTGGAATCGACATACTTTCTGAACATGTCTTTTGCTTGCTGAGTGCAGTTTTCTTCATTCAGACTACATGCCGTCCCCAGCAGGGCTGCACGCAGCTCCTGTTTAGACACGCTCTCCTCCTCTTCCCATGTTTGTTTGCTTATCAAGGAACCAAACTGATGCAGAATATAATTCTGTCATATGAAAGAAAAAAATCATGGATACATTAATACATAGAAACACAACACTCACTTAAAAAGGTCACAAGAATTCTTAACATTATAAATTGACTGACATTTATTTTCAAAGATTTAGGATTAGAGGTGCAATGAATCACAAAACTCATGGATTGGATCATACCGTGGTTTTGAGTCAGTTCATTAAATTATTCATCAGTTTTTGAATCAGCAAAAATAAGTTAGGGTTAAATTCCTTTTAAGATGCACTACTTTTGCTCTGATGTTGCCGCCTCTCTGTGTCTGTCATCACTCTGTAGTCTCACTCAATGTCCTGCACACAGCACTGGAGCTGCTCCAGTGAGTGAGCAGAACTGTGTCGAAGGGAAGGCAGCAGATACTACTGAAGCTGCAATAATCTTATGATCTATTTCTATGATGATGAGCATTCCCAGTGTCCCTGCTCCAAAATGCCCCAAGTCAGCCTACGGGATTTCACTCAGTGGAGGCGAAAGCAACGGCTTTTAAATCAGTTGCCCTCCCCAAACCCTGACACAGCCAATCTCTTCTATCGATTTACAGAATTATTACTTTGAAAAGTAACAGCGTCAGTGAAACTGTTTTTCACACTATGATGGTTAAACTTTGCAATGAATCCGCGATTCACCCTGATGCAACAAGGACTTGTAACTTAATCTCACCAACATTTTAACTTCTTGATAAAAATGTATAATTTCATGTGGTTTTGTTGAAGATATGAAAATGATTAGTGTGCATTTTATGCCTTTAAGCTACTGATCTAAGTATCACGTAATCTAAGTTGTTACGGCCGCGGCTGGCTGCCTTGGAGTAGTAGTTGTGTTCTGGAGTTCTCTGAACAGTATGCAAATCCCCGCTGCGAGCCCCTGTTGAGGATTGGTTCCTCTGGACCTGGAACCACCCACTTCACCCGTTTGCTGGTTACTGGCGTCTGATTGGTGTGGCCGAAGATCCGACCGAATCTGCCAACCAGGACTCGCCAATCAACACCAGCTGGCCTACAAATAGTTTGTGTTTCTGCAGTTCCAGGCGACTGTGAGCCAGTGATCAGTTTGCCTCGTTGTTGGTTGTGTACCCTTGTGAATAGTGAATTTCTTGAGTGTTGAATATTCCTGTTTCTGTCAGTTGCCTGCTTAAGCGACTTCCGTCAGTTAGAAACCTTGTAAACCACATAGTGTGAGTGGCACTCTTTAGGGTTGAACATTGTCTGTTTGGTTACTTTGCATTCTTGTAAAGCATGTAGGTACTGACCTCCTTTTGTTCAGTGTTTTTTGAGTAGAGAGCTGTCTTTGGACAATACCTCCTTTTGTTTCTGTTTTTTTTGTCAGTACCTACATAGCCTCCTTTTGTTGTGTTTTTTTTTCTAAGACAAATCATTTAATTAAACAATTGACTTAAACCTAAATTCAGTTGTCCTTACCACCTTCATTCTATCCCAAATACCTTGTTACTGCCCTACTCTAACGAGCTGGGTTGTAACAAAGTAAATGTATGTATTTTTGATAGTCTAATTAATTTAAACATTTTATACATGTAGGTTAGGTTTGAGTCAGTGATGGGGAAAATAATCGCTTGAGCTATAAACTTAAGGACATTTGAGTCAAGGTTGTGTTTGGTAAGATTTAAGAACTCAAATTGGCATATTTTGGTGTAAGACATGTTAGAATTACTTACTGCCTTTATGTTACTGCTAAACATACTACCTTATCATAACTCTGTGTGTACCTTCATGCGGGCCACAAGGCCCTGCTCCTGTCTTTTGTCGAGCAGCCGGTAGATATCATTGAGCTGTAACAAGGCTTCTATCACAGGAGAAGTCTCAGTTTCATTGGACATGTACTTCAACAGATTGAGGACTTGATTAAAGGACACACGTCCCAGTCTGTTGACAACACAGGACAGTGAGGAAGAGGTAAGAAAAACTTATTTAAATTCAAATGCAGAAATTTGAAAATTCTTTTTCTAAATACTATTTAAAAAAACAACTATTTATGTCATGCACTCTACCTGGAGAGCGCAAAGATGTTGTGAATGAGCGAGGCACGGTCCTCCTGTGTGAGAACACTGACATTGTTGGACAAAGCTTTTACAAGAGCATCCCAGCCCTCGTCTCCATAGTGGACGATGTAGAAGCCTGTGTTTCTGTAGTTCAGCTTTAGCCACTTTACACTTTCTGGCAGCTTAAGGGTCTCTGAAAACACAAACAAATGGACACACGCGCAAACATGTACCGTTTGACCCGGGACTGTAAGACTTGATGTTGCAGGTTAAAACTTTGTGTGTTTTACCTGATTTGGTCTTCAGAGTGAACACCTGTCTGCACTCTGGGGCCAAACTACAGCTGTCATTAACGTACGTCACTGGAATATTCCACAAGCTAAAGAGACAGCAAAATACAGTTAGGGTGGTGTGTTCGTAAGATCTGTGCGTGTCTGTGTGTGGTAATGTAACCCACCTGGAACTATGTGTGGCATTGTCAGACGTTAACAGGAAGTGCTCCTGGGTGAGGGTCACCTGAGTTCCATTGCGGCTTACAGTGACCAATGGAAAGCCTTTCTGTGACGTCCACGAGCTCATCATCTCTGACACATTCTGGTGGTGTGTTGAGACCTCAACCTGAAGACAAGAGAAATCCAGAATCTGAGAAGTCCAATTCCATGTTCACGTGTGTGTGTGTGTGTGTGTGTTTTGTTTTTTTTTTTTTTTTTTAAATATAATAGGATAATTGTAGGAGTTGTCTGAAATCTTGCAGCTATATTCTGTAGATCTGTGGTAACAAATTTCTATAATCCAAACCCAAAGGGGAAATGATCAGAGGCAAAAAACAATCGGGATTAGGTTTACACAACTCACACGTTCAATCTAGATGTATTTTTGATACTTACATACAATAATAAAGTTATATTTCCATTTATTTACAATCTTTTCAAACGTGTCTCATTGAAACTGAAAACTCACTCTGGGGACAAAAAAGGAGTGTATGTTCCATCAAAAAGGTCATTAAAATATGTTTTTACATGCAATATTTTGTTGTCTTAAAGAAGACCTCAATGTATAATAGCAACATTTTGTAATGGCCATTTCATTTATTTTAAGTACAATATTTAGAGTCACTTCCTGGGGACATAAAGTCACCAATAGCCAGGAATGACCCGATTACATCAATGCGCTACAACTTTTCACTCACACATTATGCACACACGGCAACACTCGCTAATTGGTTCACTTCCTCTCCCCATTCTTCAAACGACATCTACGTGACAGGTGCTGTTATAACAGCAACGTAACTCAGAATCATGAGGTACGTAGGGAGTGTAATGGTGACCGCAAGCGGAGGAAAATATTCAGGCAGTAAATGTACGGTGTCAGTTACAGTGTGTAGCTTCTCAAGACCAAGAAAAGTCTGTATGTTGTTTCCCCACCTGCTGGAAAAGTGAAGCCGGTTTGCGCTAGCTAACGTCTCTCCTCCAGACTGTGCAGCTGAGCAGGAAAGCTTCTACAGAAGGCTGCGTCTTTTGGCCGCTATGTAACTTAACATTAACTCAATTAAGAGAAAGTAGGCTAACTGATAGCTGTATGTTATTACTACCTACTTGTCCAATGTTGAGAACATGTACAAACTTAGACTAAACTGGCGTAGCCTACAGCTCTGTCCTGTACAGACTGGTTCATCCTAAATTATTGAGTCTGAAAAAGTGGTTGTTAGGAAAAGAAAGGACGGAGGTGACTGTAGAGGAGCTGAGGTTAGTAAAGCTAATTAGTGATGCAAACTAGTCCTTTTAAGCTAATGAGGAGACATTTCTTTTTGGATTTTAATGTGCAAATAAAATGCACCTCAGAAGGGAGGAGGTTTCTCATGTTGCCTATTTTTTTTATATTAATGTCTATAGTTAAATGTCAAAAGCTGTAAAATGAAGACACAAAAGGCAAACATAAACAATCCTATATGCAATGATTCTGAGGTCATATTATCAGGGTTTTAGGGGGTGATGCCCAAAACACACTGTGCCATAAATGTAAAATCACTGTGGAGAGCATCATAACCAACCAAATTACTTTCCCCAAATCTAATGGTTTACTTCCGCCCCAGTAGACTGATCATTGGGTGTTGCGCATTTATTATCTGCTCTAACTTTTCCAACTATTTGTTCAGAGATATGGTGAAAATAATGGCCCAATATAATATGAAATTATATATTTTTCATTGGAAAACATGAAATTTTCTTGACCACGACCACCACCAAAACATTCATCTAAAGTTCACATAAAACTGCTGAGACATGTTGTGTTGGGGTTTTATATTCAGACATACTATGCATACATATCCATCCTAGGGGAAACACTGTGTAGTACCACAAAAAAAAAAACAACAAAAAAAAACAAAAGGCACGCACGCACGCACGCACCTGTGTAAGGCTGTTCCAGAGGTCGTTGGTGTCTGTGTTTAATCCACTAAACTGTTTTAGGTATTGAATGATACCCTTTCTGAACTGTTGGTCGCCTGGCAGAGAGGTGTTCAGCATCAGGAGAATGGATGCACCCTGAAAGACAGAGGCACAAAGCATCTGTGATCAGACCCAGAACAGTAAAACTAACTACGCTTGAGAGTCTGTGGAGATAATACAGCTTCTTCCCGTCTGCAGCTAGCCTCATTAACAAGGCCCGGGTCCCCCACTGACACTACCCCCTTGCAAATGATACAAATGTCTCTGCATCTAAATACTGTTTCATCTCGTGTCGGCCACAGACCTGGCACGTTGCGCATATTTGTTGTTGATTGTTGATCTTTGTTGTTGTATATTTTTATGTTGTCAGTTTATATACACTGCTCAAAAAATAAAGGGAACACTTAAACAACACAATGTAACTCCAAGTCAATCACACTCCTGTGAAATCAAACTGTCCACTTAGGAAGCAACACTGATTGACAATCAATTTCACATGCTGTTGTGCAAATGGAATAGACAACAGGTGGAAATTATAGGCAATTAGCAAGACACACCCAATAAAGGAGTGGTTCTCAGTTCCTATGCTTCCTGGCTGATGTTTTGGTCACTTTTGAATGCTGGCTTCACTCTAGTGGTAGCATGAGACGGAGTCTACAACCCACACAAGTGGCTCAGGTAGTGCAGGATGGCACATCAATGCGAGCTGTGGCAAGAAGGTTTGCTGTGTCTGTCAGCGTAGTGTCCAGAGCATGGAGGCGCTACCAGGAGATAGGCCAGTACATCAGGAGACGTGGAGGAGGCTGCAGGAGGGCAACAACCCAGCAGCAGGACCGCTACCTCCGTCTTTGTGCAAGGAGGAGCAGGAGGAGCACTGCCAGAGCCCTGCAAAATGACCTCCAGCAGGCCACAAATGTGCATGTGTCTGCTCAAACGGTCAGAAACAGACTCAATGAGGGTGGTATGAGGGCCCGACGTCCACAGGTGGGGGTTGTGCTTACAGCCCAACACCGTGCAGGACGTT
This sequence comes from Micropterus dolomieu, assembly GCF_021292245.1. Taxonomy (NCBI): domain Eukaryota; kingdom Metazoa; phylum Chordata; class Actinopteri; order Centrarchiformes; family Centrarchidae; genus Micropterus; species Micropterus dolomieu. The sequence goes on along the minus strand of NC_060170.1, from coordinate 24,229,596 downwards.
TGACATTTGACAGAACACCAAGATTAGCTAATTCGCCACTGGCGCCCTGTGCTCTTCACAGATGAAAGTAAGTTCACACTGAGCATGTGACAGACAAAGGAGTATTTAATGAGATTATTTCATTCATTCAGATCTAGGATATTGTTATTTTAGTGTTCCCTTTATTTTTATAAGCAGTGTATTTATATGTACACAATATTCTCTTCAGTTGCGTTACTTCTGCACAGCACAGACCCAGAATAATGCACATGTGTATATATCTGCAATGTTGTTCTTCTATTTCATATTTATATATTTCTTCATTTATTTTTGTCAACTGTATGTTTGTCTACGTGTAGCACCTTATCACCACAGCAAATTCCTTGTATGTGTAAAACACTACTTTTTACTGAGAGGCAATAAAGCTCCTTCTGATTAACAGCTGGATATGAAAGTTGAGTGAATCAATGCATTGCATCTAATTATCTAAGTATGTGTTGTGTATATAAAAGTGTACCTTTTCATAGGAGACAGAGTCAAACATCTCTTCCACCTGTTCCGGCGTATTAACCTCCGTCGACACAGCGTGGGAGGAGTTTAGTGCATCTTTGTCCAAGGCTCTGAACCTCACTGCCAGGAACAAATTACCCTGCAAACAAACACAAGACTTACTCCTAAGGCACATAGTGAAGCACACAAAATTGTTCTGCATCAAATTAAATGGAGGATTCATTTATGAGCTGGATGTGTGAACTTACAGTGTCCAGCTGGGGCAACACTGTTTGCAGTGACGTGTACTGCATGTAAGTGGCAAAGCCTTCATTTAGCCACAGGTCATTCCACCAGCTCATGGTTACCAGGTTTCCAAACCACTGCAAACACGATATCAGAGAAGCATCAGGACCTGACTGTAGCATATTTACTGTCTCTGTCCCTTTCACAAACACACAGGCAAATACAACTACCTGATGAGCGAGCTCATGCGCTATGACGGAGGCAACTACTTGTTTTTCCAAAGGAGAGGACTGTTTTCCCACCAGCAGGCTGGTCTCTCTGAAAGTTATGAGTCCCCAGTTCTCCATGGCTCCTGCCAGGAAGTCCGGGATGGCTACCAAGTCTGTCAAAGAGAGAGGGAGAACATCGGGGAATGTAAAAAAGAGGAAGTGAAAGAACAATCAAAGGAAGATAAAAATAATATGCAAGTGCCTGTGTGTACTCACCTAGTTTTTTGAGGGGGTAGTTAATTTCAAAGAAGTTATTGTAGAACTCCAGCAGTTTGGAGGCTGTGTCCAGAGCATAGTCAGTGTGCTCCTTCTTTTCTGGCACACAATACACAGACACCTAAAACACACAGACCCAGATATATATAAATAAATAAAGACAATTTATCAGCAACAACACAAGAGCCTGAACTAAGAGTCATATCTGTGCCAGACCTACCACGGTTTCTGAAACATTTTTGCTGATAGGGGTGAAGTCAGCGACGATGAAGGCCACCAGGTAGGTGCTCATGTTGACACTGGTCTTCTCAAACTCATCTAGCATGAGGCCATTGTCAAGTGGTGTGGTTTTAGCCTGAAACACATAGTACAAGGAAATAAACTCCAAAATCACAAATCCACTTTGGCATCTTCTCAGTCTGCTGTGAAATACAGCACTGCAAGCAAAAAACTATACATGCTGTTAGCTTAATTGTGCCCATGCTGAGAGCTTACAAGTCACAGTGGGGACAGGAATGACTCACAAATTCCTTGTAAAAGACAGAGTGAGTGACTATATGAAAATGATTCAATTTTTATTTAATGACCATTTGCATTTTTTATGTTCAAAAAGAATATTCAACAGATTAGTTTGTACTTAAAAAATAAATTCTGTCACACTAATAAAACCAACTGTAATTAAAAATTACAATCTCTGTAAATGCTAAAGTGGAAAAATGATGCCAATCAATCACATGATATACATTTACTCATTTCGCACACACTTTAATCCAAAGTGACTTACATATGAGAGACAACATACAAGCATCAGTAAAGTGAGAAATCTACGAGCAACAAAAAGTACTAGTAATAGCTATTAATACATACGTCATCAATGGGATAGTAAATACCTAGGGGAAGCAATAAAAGTTAACAAATAGTGCAATCAAGACAAGCAAATTGTAAGGAGATAGAAGAAGAAGAGTAAGTGCATGGGCGTGTACACCCAAGACTGCATTCCCTGACAACATCACCATCATCAGCCGGATTTCAAACAACGATGAGATTTCATATCGGGAGGAAACTGGTAACTGGAACAACCTACTGCTCAATGTCAGCAAAACTAATGAGCTGATCACTGATTACAGGAAAAAGGAGATAAAGACACACACTCCTGTCTACATCAGTAGAGCTGAGGTGGAGCAGGTGAATAGTTTCAGGTTCCTCAGAAACGACTATATTTCTTGAGGAAGATTAAGAAGGCCAAATTCCCACGCCAAGTTCTTTACAGAGGATCAATGGAAAGCATCCTGACTAGAAACATCACAAACTGTCATGGGATGTGCACAGCCCAGGACCGGAGGGCTCTGCAGCGGGTGATTAAAACAGTAGATCATTGGTGGAACAAGGGCTGGCCTGAATGTAATTTTTTGAACTTCGAAGCTCTGATGGTAATTAAGAACGAATCGAATGTGTACCCAATGATCGAATATTTGGGTCCAGACCTAATTAGTACCCATCTGCCGAGCATCAGTGATATCGGTGAGGTGAGGTGCCTACACAGAGCCCAAAGGATACTAAAGGACAGTACCCACCCCAGCCTGTTCACCCTGCTGCCTTCTGGGAAGAGATATAGAAGTTTCTGCTGCCGCACTACCAGACTGCAGAGCAGCTTTTCCCCCCCAAACTATCAGACTCTTAAACTAATTCATCCAAAGCACTGCTCCATTTAAAACTGAATATTGTTTATTTCTGTTTACCAGTTTTACAATTGCTTCTGTATTAATATTGTCTGCTATGTAGCAGAAGGGAGTTACAAAGCTCAATTTCATTATATAACCTGTTATATTGTGACAATAAATGTACCTACATACCTACCTAAGTGAGAGGTTACAGGTGTAAATATATTGACGTGTTACCCTACTGTAAAAATAACCAGGAACAGAACTAATGTCACAGTACCTTAGGCATGTTTGAAAGAGTCATGTAGTTTGGTTTTCTGCTGATTTTAATCAGGAAGGTGGCTTTGAAAGCTGGTTCATCAAAGCAAGGAAAGGCCTTCCTAGCTGACAGTGGCTCAAACTGGGTTGCAGCTAGGACACTGGTGACAAGAGGGAGATGCACATGATCATGCTGCAATAACATATTAGATAAATGCTGTAAAATAAATAAAACAGCCCATTTTTGTTATTATTACAGCACAGTGTCTGGTCATGAGTTGACCAAAAGGTTATGAAGATGATGATCTTGACATGATCCTCTCCATAGGGGCTTAGCTTAAGTCTTTACTCTGCAGCACATCATTCAGCTTACAGCACAGCCAATTAACTGTTACCTTTTGGTTCCATCTTTATTGGTGTATGAACTGTTGTAGAAACCATCATAGGTGTGTGAGAATTTAGCAGAGTAATCCAGAGTCAAAACACAGTACTGGCCAGCCTTCAGCTCCTCAGAGAACTTAACAGCTATCTGCTGTCTGGGTTTGTACTCAAGTACAGTCACATTACTGGCGTCCCCATCACCCAGCTGGAAGAGAGAAAGCATTAGTTAACAAGTAAAACATCACAAAAGCAAAAGGTTTTAATCAATTCTTTTGTTCAGGGACAAATGACATACATCTAGTCAGGTAGGCAACTTCATCTAAACTCTCTCATTACACCCTGTCATCAGCACTCTTTCCAATCCCACCTTGATGGTAGCTTTGGTAATGTTGAGGTTAGCACTGTGCAGGACAATGCGCTTTGTGTTGTGAAGCACAGACATGGTGATAACAGTGCGGCCGGTGAAATTCATATTGTCGAGGTCAGGGTTAAGGGTGAGGTCATAGTTGAGAGGACGTATGCTGTAAGGCAGCCGGAGCTGTGCCCATGGAAACAGTTCCCCATTTGTAGACACAGGTAAGACTTGCTCTATGGGAACAGTCTTGTTCGGCTTATGACAACCCGTCTGCAGAAGGATGATGGGTTAGGGTTAGCCAGGTAAATGACAGAGAAAAGGGGAATAATCTGACAGAGATATAGATATAATGTGTTGAAAGAGTCATGTATGGCTATCTATAAATTTTCACAAAACCTAACAAAATAGAACTAGTGAATATTTTTCTTACCTTGGTAAAGGTGCATCCAGGTAAGAAGTATAGTACCATGGTCAAAGAGGCCACTATCACCAGGAATAACACACATACAACCATGGTACGAGCAGAGGGTCGTGAACATGACCTGAGACCAAGAAGAGCTAACATTACTTACTTTGACAATTTAATACAGGGTGAAATGGGGACAGCGGCTACGAACATAAAGCTTCTGTTGCTCAGTGGACTAAAACCTTTTGCAATTCTCTTTATCTGCATCATGCAGGAAGTGAAGCTTGACTATATTTTTCTGTGAGACCTGAGCAGGCAGTAAACTGTCATATAAAGAGCCCATTGGATTAGGGGTGGGCCCTAAAATAGTAATATCATGATATTTCAAGGTATTTCTGGGATAATGATATTTTTAACAATCTGAAAAAATACTGAAATATATTCCTGGTTTAGAACTCATAGGACTTTTGGCTCTCCTCTTACTCAACGTGTACTTCTGGTTTGAGGTGGTGAAATAAGTCTGTGGTAATGCCCCCTTTTGTTGTTAGTGTCTGCTTGCACTTCTTACATATTAACGTGGTTTGTTGTACATCTGATCTTTTGTAACCAAACCAAACCACTTCCAACTAACTCCTCCACCGTGGAGCTGGTAGCAATGTTACTTTTGCCTTCAGCCATGCTTGTTGTTGCAATGTGTAACAATATGACATCATTATATCAACATGTTGAAACATTTCACTGATATATCATGAACAAGATGATATAATACCCCCTAACTGTCAGTTTTAATACGTCATTCAGGCAGCCAGTTTTCACTCAAGTCTTCAATTATTATGCAGAAAAGTATACAAAAGCAGCCATTTTCCTCACAAGCAAACAAAAACACTCCCTTGCCTTGATCATTATGTCTGGGAATGTTGCAGGTTTCATGCATGAAAGGGGCTTTATATTTTGATATTCATTCTATGCACTCAATTAAACTACTGAGACAGGAGTGCACAATTATATAAAACATTATTATGTAGCACTGCTCTGAGACAAAAACTCACAGTAGAAAAATGTTTTTATGCAAAATGTCCCAAATGATGACCTTTTCAGTGTATTACCTGGGTGGAGCATGTCTAGTGTAAGGAGAAGAGCTGGATCTGTGAGCAGAGCTACGGTTCATGAAGGACATCCCTAGCAGACGGGCTGATGACTCGCAGTCTTCCTCATCCTCGTCCATGTCATTCTCTCCCAGGCCTCTCACAAGCAACCGTGAGCTTCGAGGCTCATACACCACCTCATCTGGGTCAAGAGCAGGAAACGTCTGGAGAGAGCATGTACAGTACACCCTGTTATTCCTCAGTTAAGCACACGATGTTTCCCATTTAATGTTAATAACTGGTCTGCTTTCCCAGGTAAATTAATCAGCACAGGGTGAGATGTCATACGTGAAGGCGGTGAGGAGAGAGTGGGCAGAGACAAGAATAATTTATCATAATCAGGACAGAGAAGGGTCAGTCAACAAAGAACTGGGCCCAGATAACAGTTAATCATAATGATTTGAGTGAGAGACGGTGGTAATGAGAACCGGGGACAAACTTAAAGGGTAATTTCAGTATTTTTAAACCATGTGCCTTTTTTCACATATTTTGGGGTCGAAATGACTAGTAGGTACAAAATGTTTTGGAACATGTGCAGTAAATATGTTTAGGCAAACTGTACCCTTAAACATCAGTCACGTTCTGAATCTACAGCATAACTTGTATTTTTCTCTTTCATTAATTAATAAAAATTTCATCTTAAACTACACGTTACTAGCAAAGATAACCATGTATATTAGATTGTACTGTATTAGATGGCTTTTCTTTGTTTTAATATCTTTGATATGTGTGGAAAAAACGTGAAAAAAACGTGAAAAAAGGACCATGGTTTAAAAATCCCCTTTATGGTCTACCCCTCCTCGAATCTATGGATCTTTATTTATAATGCAACTGATCTGTTCACATTATCAGATTTAAAGATGAAAGCACTTGTGACAATTATGAACAGTGGATGCAAATATGCATTCTAATATATGCAAATCATTGAGACAGACTGGTCCTTCAAATGAAGGCGTGCATGACATGAGCATACCGGAAATGCAGTGGAGTCTTTGGCCAAATCAACAACATCAGGCTCTTCTTCAAACATGCTGTTCTCAATCATGTTCCTAGGCAGGATAGCTCGCTCTACGACACACAGAGGAAGAGAAATCAGACTTTCTCAAAAGAGGAAGTGAGATAGGGGAGAGAAAGACAGAACAGAATCTAAATGGCCACACACACACACACACACACACACACACGCACACCTGCACACCTGTGTAGAAGAGTAGGTTAACAAGCCATTTTTTCCACACAAAGGCTTGTTATTGTCACCTAATATGCAAGCAACATGAATACTTGTTTAACAAAGCACTGAATAAGTTTCTTCAGTTTCCTGTTAGTAAACCTCCTACAGTATTTCCTGGTAAGTTGACCTACATAGAACGGGTTCATCGGGCTGGTGAAACAGCTACTAGTATTACAAAAAGATAGAAACCGCTGTATATCCTTCTCAAAACTAGGAAAACACACAATGAATATTCATCATCTGGCCATGTCATATGCTACTACTGCAGTTGACAAAACCCTGCAGTTCTACAAACTAACCTTCAGCATCATGACAAGAGTTCTGCTTTGTCTTACAAAATCCATGTAATTTGTGGCAGCCAGATTTTCCTCCCCTCAGTAATTCTTGAAACAATCAGAAGCATGTTCAACTTCCTAATTTAATAATAACGAAAGTAGTAAAACGACATGCAATGCAAGCCTCCCATTTTGCCTCACGTTCCATTCATGCTTTTACTGGTTAGAGCATTTTCTTTCTCGGGATTTGAGTGGAAAGCACCGAGAGGCAGTAAACACCTACTGAATACACAGTGTTCATAAAGAAACAATGACACCAAACAAAGGTGAGTGTTTGCTCCCCAAAAAGAAGACAAGAATCCAGAAATGTAGTTCTTTGTCTGTCCTGTACAGGACCGTATGGGCTGTCACTGTGTCTCTGTCTGGACAACATTGCTGTGTTATGAGTGTCTATTAATAGGCTAAGAACTAAGTAGTAGGTAATGTGTAAAATGTGCAGACGAGGATAGGATTAAAAAAATAAGACCCACCAAAAATACACCACACTTGATTGATAATGATTGTTATAGGTCTACCTCTAACAGCTATGGGGTATTGTTGTGATATTCTGGTGAATGTTATTTCATATAGGCAACATGTCAAATAAGACAGGCAGTTGATGTGCTGGTTATAATCTACACTACAATCAGAAAAACTGCCAAGCAAGTGTGAATAACCAACAGCTCTAGAGCTTCCGTTGAGCTTGTATGTAAATCCAGCAGTAAGGCATATTACTTGCTGACTGCTCACTTCCTGTTTACTCAAAACATGCATCAACCCTACCTTACAGTCATAAAAAATATAGTTAAATAGATGTGTACTGGTATACATGTTTGAGAGGTGTGCCCATTAATTCAGCCCAGGCAAGAAGTGACAACAGACCCACTACTTATAAGCAGAGTAGTACCCAGTCACAATACTGGTATCGGTCAGCCAGTCATTAAACAAAATGGGAAGGAAACATCTGCTAACCTAGTTGTCTCATCATTATCTGATCAAAATGACCTTGTGAAATGTGGGCTTTTACTTAAAAATCACTAAGTCACAACCACCAAGCACACACATATACTCACACAAAAAAAAAAAAAAACAGGAAGTCTAACTGCTGTGATTTGGTGATTGCTCCTTCCAGGTTGAGACCTAACATCGACCTAGGAGACACTAAGAGCTGTTATAGTGTGTGCACAGGACTTTTTGTTTGCTTTAATAAAGCCTTGGGCACCGTGTGATGATGGCAAAAGTGTTTGTCTAAGCTATACATGACTTATCAGCTTTCTATACCAAGATAAAACACGGCTATATTATCAAACCCACAGGCTGTAACTGGGCAAACAGGTCTGCTGGGTTAGAGCATACAACTTGGCATACTATGTTTCTGTGTCAAAACAGCCTTTGTTTAAGTTGATAGAAATGTGTTGTTGGCTTTGGTCAGTTCAAATAAAATGTTATACATAAATAAACTAGATTCGCAATCAGCCCATTCTGAGTTGCGCTTATGGGGAAGAGATGGTCATGTGCAGTAAAACGTTATCATCCCTCTGCAGGACCGTCAACAGATTGACAATGAGATTAAGTTCGCTTCTGGGAATCCCTCTGCTGTACAAAAGAAACTAGTCACTCGGAAAAATTAAAGATAACTTTCATTTAGCTTATCAAAAGTCAAACCAACCCCAATCAACATGTGCCCTCGGGTGAATGTCACTCTCAGTGCTGCTAATATCCCATTAGTTCCTAGCTGGCCTGCTGTTGTTAGCTTGCTGTTACTGCAACGTCTAACCATCTCCCCTTCTTACCTGTGTTGTTACTGTCAAAGGGATCCATGGCAGGATATCACAAACAACTCCTCACGTCCAAAACAAAAAGAACCTCTACAGCAGCTCGACAGACGTGATGATTTTTCTCGCTGGCCACAACCCACCGCAGGCTACCAGACGCTCACAACAAACAGCAGCCTCTCCTACCCTCACTGTACTAACGTTAGCTACGTAGTTGCTAGCTTGGAGCTAGCCAACTTCTGACAATTGTAACTGACTGAAAGACATTCAGATTGCTAACGACGCTAGCTGATTTCCATAACTTTATCGACCATAGCTGTTTTGTTGACTAAAACACGGGTACGGCGGAACTGTCGAAGAAAATCCAACTTCACGCTAAAAACGTGTAAACAGACCTTACTCTAACATGTCGGGTGAACTAACGAACGCGCAAATAACACTTTCCTTCCTCCCTGACCAGTTGTTGACAACCTCCCATCACATTATAATACATGCATCCTATTGGCTGTCACTACCGGGGGTGGAGGTGCCAGACCACAAGACAAGCATATTCTGCTTCACATTTATGCCATGGCGCTCAACCCTAGCTCTAATCCTCACCCTGAAATCAGGTCTGAACTCTTAACCCTCAATCAAGCTATACTTGTGAGGACATTTAATAGTTGCACATTCATTAATTAACTTCAACTCTAATTTATTTATAGCGTTTACCCTAATCCTAAAATAAATAGTTACTATGACGAATACAAAGCACGCACATGCACAAGCATAGACATAATGGTTGCAGGATATATTTCAGTTAACAAAACACACACAAAGATGCCAAGACGTACAATGAACCCTTTAATTGTCTATTTAAGAATTTATTTACACCGCATTTGTGTGTTGCTTTGGAATGAATTTCTCTCTTACTCTCTCTCTCTCTCACACACACACACACACACAACAAAATTCTTGGTACACACTCATCCTCACAGACACCCTATTTTTTCCACACCCAACACTTTTTTTGTCTAACAAATAAGTCCCCTGAAAATAAAAAAAAAAAAGGCTTTTTTTTTAAAAACAAAATTGTCAACTCTTTGGTGAGGTCAAGCACATTATACTTGGTAAATAAAAACACATATCCAAATTCAAGAAAACTTCAAATATCCCTCTGTGGCGTCACCACCTCTCTTGCCTCTGCTGCCTTTCACTTCATTTTCTTGTTCAGCCAGTTTCTCAGAGTCTCCAGGTTCCTCTGAACCCAGCGAACATTTTTCTGTACGTTGTCTAGGGCAACCTGAGTAGCTCTTAGCTGAGACGCATGTTCTTTGATGGACTCAAAAAACATCTGCACCTGGGGGTCAAACACAAATACATTTATAGAAACACAATTATGTTTGCAACAAGGTCAGCACCCATGTGTTAGAGCTCATGGTTTTAAAGACATTTCTTTTTAAGTCAGTGCGTCACTTTTTACAACTAAAAACAATTTTGTGCCTGCCAGTGTCTGACTTCATATGCAGGTGCAGAACAGTTTAGGTTTCTCAGGCATTGCCATTTTAAACTTTGATTTCATCACTAATTATAATCACTATCACTAATATTGCCAAAACCAGTCAATACCAATAGCATATACACTGAACAAAATTAATCACAGATTTTGACAGATTTGTCAACAATATTTGAGAGAAATAGGCATTTTGTGTACATAGAGAAAGTCTTAGATCTTTGAGTTCAGCTCATGATGAATGGGGGCAAAAACAAAAGTGTTGCGGTTATAATTTTGTTCAGTATATGTTGAAATACCGGTACATCTCTGAATTACCTTGTAGAATATAGATTAGTCCAAGATATAAGAGCACATTTACCTCAGTAAATTCCTCTGGAGATGAAAACTGGCCTGTGGTGCCAATAATGATGTTTCTAATACAAAATGAGCCCAACTGGAACCTGCAGAGCATAAAGACAACAGAGAGGACAGTTAGAGACTAATATCTCTTCCTACATATCCACACATTGGTATTCAGGGCTTTCATAGGTGTGGATATCATCTGTGTTGCTAGTGGTATTTTCAGGTATTTATCAAATCAAAAACCTGTTCCACTTGTTACTGAAAGCCTCTAGAAGCAGATAAAAAGGAGAAAAATTGTTGGCTTACACAACATTTTTGCATCCAACTCACAAAAACAGCTTGATTTAAGTATATTGGTTTGTATATTTTAAAAAGGAAAGGAAAACTGTATTTTCATGGCATCATATGGTCTGAGTTATAGTGTTATGTCATTCACTTGTGTCTTCATTATGTTGTACTTACTTTTTAACCAGCGTGTCCCAGTTCTTTTTGACAAAGTTCCAGGCGATGTGATGTCCCAGTGGGTTCCTGGCCACCATCAGGATGAGACTGGACAGGTCTTGGGATCGAATCACCTTCCCTTCCAGACCCAGCTCCAGCAGTCTGCAACGCAAACACACACAATTTAACCTTCTCTATTAACAACACATTATCTGCCATCACGTGACGAGCCTCCAGTGAAAGTTGTTTAGCATATTCGATCTAGACTATCTGGCAACAGTACTATGATACAATACCCCATGTTTGCCACACAGTGGCAGCATTAACTGTGTGAAAAATCTAATCAGCAGAAGATGTACCTGTGTAGTTTGTTTGTGTCTCTGGTGCAGGTCAAGGCAAACAGGATTTTGCTTTTTTGTGCTGCAGAGAGGGAGATGTTGTATGTGTGTAAGAGCGAGGTCCAGCCATGTTCATCCTGAGCTCCAACTGAATACACTGTCTCTGCCACGTCAGTGGGCAAGCTGGGGTAAATGCAAGCAGAGACGTGCATATTAGCGACATGATGAATTATCAAATTATATTAGACCGGGAATAGCACCTGTTTATGTGAATCACATTGGCAGGTGTTGACTGATAATGATGTATGTTAAAATATAATTTAGACAGACATACTTGAGTGTACCGTTGGACTGAAGCCAGTCTTTGAAATTCTGATGTGCCTGCTTCAGACAGGGAGGGTCATCAAGGTGGCAAGCCAGTGACAGGATCTCTGACCTCAGCCGTCGCTCCGACACAGAGCCACTGTCGCTCCACGTCTGCTGGTCAATGACAGCACGGAAAAATCGCAGGATGTACATCTGCACCAAAGCACACGTAGAAAAAGTATCTCATGTGAACTCTCAACATTTCATCCTGACATAGGCATAAATTTGATACTAAATGTACACTCGTCTTCTTACGCCCAGGTTTCTTGTTAAATCAAAGTCATTCCTTTTCTCAATCAACCGGTAAAAGGTCTCCAGATAGCCCAGGCCTTGAAGAAGGGGCACATTGTGTGTCTCCAATTGCAGGTAACCAATCAGGTCTAAGCCTTTATTGAGCGGCAGATGCCCTGCCCTTTAAAGACATACAAGAATATTTCAAAGGTTAGGTGCAGTATCAGGTGGAATGCTGTGTTGCTGTTTTGTTTACCTGTAACTACAGACATGCATAAAAAAGATCTCTTGTTCTCTCACACAGATCTACAAACACATATACACACATATCTGCTTACGTGACCAGTTGAAAGGCATTGTGTATCAAGTGAGTCCTGTCTTTGTAGCTCAGAGCAGTGTGGTTCTCTGAAAGTAGTTTGGTCATCTCATCCCAACCATCGTCCTCGTAATGAACCACATAATAGCCTGTCATGTCAGTGTTTACTTTCAGCCAGCTGACTTCCTCTCCTATATGTATACTGTCTAAATGAGACATAAACAGCAAAAGAGTAAACAGGAAAATATTATGGCAAAGCAAAAATGAAGATCTGTATGAATAATGTTGTCGTATTCTCTCTTCCCTGTTACCTGTGTGTGTTGTCATCATGTGTCTGTGGACGGTGTTGGAAGCATCTGTCTTGTATGTCAGAGGGATATGCCAAAGGAAACTATGTAGGAGAAGAAAGTATAATGTTAAAAACCTGAGAGTTACTAAATAATAAATTAAATTCTTGGTGTTAACGGGTGAGTACCTGCAAGAGTAAACAGAGTAGAAGCGAAACGTACAGTGCGAACAGAATACAAAACTAAATATTTTTTTTAAACTGTACAAGTGCATGTGCATGCTCACCCCTGCTGCAATGAGGACCAGAGAAGGTCAGAAGGCAGCACTGTCCTCAGGAACCTGTCCTGTCTAAGCAGCAGACGAGGCCCCTTCCTAGTTACAGTTACCAGAGGAATCCCTTTCTGCAGAGTCCAAGTGTTCATCATGGCTGTCAGGTCCAGGTGTTCCCCTGCAAACAGGTACTGTAGGAGACAATTGGAGATCAATCAATACATGCAATCACACCGTCTCAAGGTCAGAAAATAATCTTGTAAAAGCTGTGAAATTTTTAGGAGGACGCCCATGAAGAGGTGTTAGCGAGTTGATGTTTAAATATTTACTCACTGCATTTTTGGAGGCCTGGCTGCTGCTGTAACAGTGTTTTCCTGAGACGAAGTCCTCCTCTGAGCATGTCTGAAAAACAAAATAAAATAGAAGAAGACTTTTTCAACATAAATTTCTATTACAAGATAGAACATTTTTTGCTTATCAAATCTACTTTACATTGCGAGTGACCATCTGATCTTTCTAACTTTATGAAAGCTTTTGGTTCCAATTCATTTCTGTACAGCAAGAAAATTAACTTGCTTGAGACTGGTAATCCATCACAATGAACATCATGTCTGCTTTTATTTCTGTCAATGTTTTGTTATCAGTGCATGGCAAGGTGGTGTATTCTTTTAAAATCCTTTAGAATTGCATTACTGGGAATAGATAACATGACTTCAATGGCAATAAAAACAGACATAACTCACATAGTTAGACATAGTTCACTTTGATTCATTACCTACTTATAAGTCTCAGCAATGTAATGTATGTACCATAATGAAATGAATCAGAAACAATGACTGTCTGGAACGAGGGAAAACACAAATATCTAATAGACTACAGCATGCAAATATACCAGATTTAATATATGAGATAAAATATGAAATGTATGATTTCTGTAAATGGTTGGGTCACTCTCTGTTCTTTGTCTGATTCCAAGACTGTAAAAAGGTAAGAGGACAACATATCTCGACAAGTGTAATCGTCTTGCTACTTCCTGTTTAATTCAAAACCTACAGCTCTCTATTGTGATTCAATAATGAATTTACAGAACCATACAGAAAAAGTTTGGCACATCCAGTTTTTGACAAATACAATTCTGTCAGGCTGCCCCTTTATGTTTTGATTTACAGTGGGGGGAAAAAAGTATTTGACCCCTTGCTGATTTTGCAGGTTTGCCCACTTACAAAGAATGCAACAATCTATAATTTTAATCATATGTACATTCTAACAGTGAAAGACAGAATCCCAAAGAAAATTCCAGAAAATCACATCATATGAATTTATAAAAATTGATAACCATCTGATGAGGAAAAACAAGTATTTGACCCCCTGGACAAACAGCATGTTAATATTTTGTAGAAAAGCCATTATTGGCCAGCACAGATGTCAAACGGTTTTTATAGTTGGTGACAAGGTTTGTGCACATTTCGGCAGGGATGTTGGCCCACTCCTCCCTGCAGACAGCCTCCAAATCATTCAGGTTCCGAGGTTGTCGCCTGGCAACTCGAATTTTAAGCTCCCTCCAAAGATTTTCAATTGGATTCAGGTCTGGAGACTGGCTAGGCCACTCCAGAACCTTGATGTGCT
>NC_060170.1:24164761-24215058 GCF_021292245.1 Micropterus dolomieu | reverse complement strand
TCATATGATGTGATTTTCTGGAATTTTCTTTGGGATTCTGTCTTTCACTGTTAGAATGTACATATGATTAAAATTGTAGATTGTTGCATTCTTTGTAAGTGGGCAAACCTGCAAAATCAGCAAGGGGTCAAATACTTTTTCCCCCCACTGTACATGACTATGACAAAGGGATATACAGTGCATTTCACAATTAATGTAATTTGTGTTTTTACATTGGCAAGACTGTCCCACAGGTCCTGGTTGTGTGCATTTCTGTAGCTGTATTTGCGGAGATATCGAACTATCCCACTCTGGAACACGTCATCTGTCAGAAAGTGTCTCAGCATGTGCAGGAGACATGCTCCCTGGTGGGAGAGAGAGAAAATGGGCCATGACTGGGCATACTGTGGGTTGGTATCAAAGCAGTTTGAATGCTGTTCAAGTCATGAATGTGAAAAATATTAGATTTTCTGTTACAATATCAATATAGAGATCAATAGTTACGCAGTCACAAGTGTGTGTTTAGAGGCTGTTTTCCATCAGTTTCAAACATGACCAGGCCAATCAGAACTTGTAACAGAAATAATGTTATTTATTTATCTTTGATGTTGATTTCTACAGCTAATAAACTATTGTGTATGTATGTGTAAGCCTCTTTGTGACACATGTACTGGAAGTATAAGCATACTTTGTCATAGGACACTGTATCAAACATCTGTTTGATCTGAGTGGGGTTCTCTGCTGGGCTGGATATGGGACGAGAGGAGTTCAACGAATCATGACCAACTGCTGCAAAACAGGTATGCAGTAGATATTCCTCCTGCAAGATTGTACACAGAACAGCATCATCAGTACTCTCTCCCAAGCCTAATATTAATCTACCACTATTAATCACATAAATTGATTCTCAGATTAAGCAAAGCACATACCACTTTGAGGTCGGGGTAGGTGGCCTCCACTGAAATGTACTCCATATATCTGGCAAATCCTTCATTCAGCCAGATATCGTTCCACCACTCCATTGTCACCAAATTACCAAACCACTGTAGACAAGAATTTCAGAACTCTATATTGACTAGTTATGTAATGATTTGAGCTATGAGCATCTGGGGGATATATTGCTAGTATAGGTCACAACAATGGGACATGTCAATCCCCAAACACACACATACACATACACACACACACACACACACAAGATCCTGAATGTCATTAGAGTGCAGAAGCAGTGTCACACTCACCTGATGGGCGAGCTCATGGCCAATCACCATAGTAACCCAGAGTTTATCAGAAACGGAGGAAGTGAGGGGATCAAAGAGAAGGCTGGTCTCTCTGTAGGTAGTCAATCCCCAGTTCTCCATCGCACCAGACTGGAAGTCTGGAATAGCTATCAAGTCTGAGAGAGGGAAAACACGGGTCAGGGGACAGAAAGTGAGGGGGTAAAGAGGGGGAATTGACTGACAATATGTGAGTGGGAAAAATGCTGTGTGGCTTAGTTACAGAAAAACTAAACAAAGGGTACCTTGTTTGGGTAGAGGATAGTGGATGTTGAAATACTCCTCATAGAAGTCTAGCATTTTGACAGCAACCTCCAGGGCGTAGTGGGTTTGCAGCCACTTCTCAGGGGCGGCATAGATGGAAACCTACAGATACACAACAGTGCATGAAAAATGAAAAAATGTCACTGAGAAAGTCATATTGTTGACGAGAAAAGAAGGAAATTAAAATATCATCAGGGAGACCACACCTGTACCCCAGAAGATGTTGTTGCTGTGACAGATTTGAAGTCACAGATGACAAAAGCTACAAGGTATGTGCTCATCTTTACACTTGCATCAAACTGGTCCTCAAGTAGGCCATCGTTTACCTCAACTGTCTTGATCTGAAATACACAGACAATTTATTGCAACCATTTTTCACACATTTGAACATATGTGATAATTAGTATATATGCAACACTCACCACAGGCATGTTGGACAAAGAAATGTACTCTGGGCTCCGCCTTATCCGTACAGAGAAGTTGGCTTTGAAGCTTGGCTCATCGAAACAAGGGAATGCCATCCGAGCACTCGTGGGCTCAAAGTGAGTTGAAGCTAAGATTCTGAAAAGAGACATCAGGACATATTTTTTATTGTATTGTATAGTCAACAAACTATACTGTTGTTGGACCCTCCATGTATGTGTTGGATATTTTACCAAGCCTGCTGTGAAACAATCTTTCCAGTCTTACCTGGTCTGTCCCGCACTGGTTCTGTAGGTGCTCTTAGAGAAGCCATAGAAGCCATCTGCTATTTCAGCCCCAAACTCAATATACAGAAAGTACTTTTGCCCACTGCTGAGCACCCTGGGAGAGAAAATGCCAATCTGCTCATGGGAAGGGTTATGAAGCACCGGAAGAACCTATGAAGAGAAAAGCAGGATATATTCAATTATTTCCAAGTGCTAAGTGAATAAGAAATGAAGATAAGTTGGGTCCAATGTAAGTAACAATGATAAATAACCTGTAGCTCTGCATTTACAGCTACCTGGTCAGACAGATGAGTGAGGTCCTGGTCCAATATAGTCGCCTTGGAGATCTGCAGACCCTTGCTGTGTAATACAACCCAGTTTGTGTTGTTCTGGACATCAATCTCAATCTGCACTGAGCCAGTGAAAGTGAGACTTGTGAGGTTGGGGTGCAGGAGGAGGTGGTAGTGAAGAGGAATGATGTACCTAAGAGAAATAAATGTATTGTTTTTTTAATCAACAACTCAAAAACAGAGGTCAACCAATTTTCTAGTCAATTTATTGTATGAAACAAAAGTAGTGTGAAGAGTACCTTGGCAGGCGAAGACGGCTCCAAGGGAAGGACAGATTACCAGTATCCAAAGGAGACTGTTCTCCCTTGGGGTGAGGAGGGCTTGATGCTGGTTGTGAACTGTGGGTGGGCTGAGATCCAACCAGAGACACGTGGAATAGAGACAGCGCTAACAGCCTCACCAAGACCATTGTAGAGGAAATTACTTTTAACCACTGATTTGAAGAAAAAAAAGCTAAACAGTGTGACAGGCTGACAGCTATTATTGAACTTGGTCACATCCCAAACATGAGCAGCGATGAAGGACCACCTGATGTGGGTGCTGAATGCCTGCCGAGATGATTTGTCCAGGTGTCACACTATCAGAATATGGCTCATGAATCAAAAATGTCTCAGGACCTTTTTTTCTTGAACCTGAAATACATTAGAGTAGGATTAAGCAAACGCAACATACAGTACATCTCTTAATGAAACATTTATACCACCTAAAAGTCCAATCAAAAATGTTAATAGTCTCACCAATGGAGAACTTCCTGCTCAACAAATTCACTCACATAGCTCACAATGTAGCAAACGTCTTATTTCACCTGTTTCTACCTATGGTAAAGGTGTTGCAAGGTGACAGTTCTGGACCTTGTAAGCGTCCCACATGAATTCTGTTGAGCAGTTAATTCTTACAAACTGAGCTGTGTTTATATTTTAGGGCCTCATCCACGACACAAAAGAAGGAGGCTCAAACATGTGACAGACGAACCACATGATTTTCCATGCGGACAAAACAAGATGAGGACACAGCTATAACTGTAAGGTGACAACAGCTGCAGGAGTATAACTGCAGTTCAAATCAGGCTGCATACAAAGGCAGCAGTTGTGCTGTGCCATGCTGTTAAGATGAACATTATGTTAGTTACAACAATCCACAAGTTCACCAGTAATGGAACAAATTCTTATTAAGATTGCAGTAAGTAAAGTAACGCGTGTCTTGGATCTGCTTTAGAGACCGTGTTTTAACAGAATCAATTCGCTGCAAATATCAAAAGCTTTACCTCGCTCATTTTGGCTTCATCATCCTTCCTTCATGTCCCTGCTGTTTCACTTTCACTTTTAAGCTCCCGCCCACTGCAGCAATAAGGTCAAAGCTGAAGCAAAAAACCCCACTTGTGTGTGTGTGTGTGTGTGTGCAGGTGTTGTCTAATGTGCTGGGTATGTTGATATGATCAGTTTCTTACCTCAGATCTAACAGCCATTGGCAGGTGCTTTTCTCCAGTTGTTTAAATGACTCTTCACTGACTTTCTAATGTCCACATTACTGTACTGTCCTCAGCTTTCTCCCTCTTTATAAAGGCATATAAAGCCTCATTTGTGTGAGAGCTCACACTCTCTCTCTCCCTCTCTCTGTGTGTGCGTGTGTTTGTTTGTATGTGTTGAGGTCGGGGGTGAAGGGAGGGGGGTCCATTGTTAGTATAAGGTCACAACAATGAGACATGTCAATCCCCCACAATGCAGCAGTGCCCCTGGCAAAGCCAAATGGCATGCCCCCATTTCACACACTCACATATACACAAGGTGCACAAACACACACACACACACACACACACACGCAAACAAGGCAGTGATCACTGAAGCTACTTTAACTATAGCAGACATGACTGAGCCATCCAGGGGTCTATTTTACCTTCCTATCATTTATTTATGGACTGGTAAGAGATTTTAATTTCTAATGCATGATTATAATGTATATTGATTCAGTAGTTAAGAAAATTCCAAATTATTGTTTGGTGAAAATCACTAGTCGAAAATATTGACTCTTCAGAGGGACTTTTAGTTTTTTTATTTAGAGCCTGACCACCATATTTAAGTTTAATCTGTGGCTCTTGAAAGTTAAGTAAAGTCAAGTTAATATTATTTATATATCCCAAAATCCCAAATTTGAGATTTGAAATCTGTACAACATACAAACCCTCTCCTCAGGTTTTTGTGTAATATTGACTCCTTCTACTGGAGGTACTACATGAAACTCACAAAGATTGATTAGCTTTTAAGACTGCAGCACACATTTGTAGTTGTATCTGGCAACGATGTTAAATGCATGAAAAATGTAATTATGAACTGTTATACTTTATGTATTTATTTTTTCTTTTCTTATAAGCCAAACAGCAAACATGTCATTTTTAAGCCAAATCATAATTACAGCTACTATAGATTTTCTGTACTTCATTGCAATGTTGTGTTTGAACAAAAAAAGCATAGCCTCCTGTTAGAGAACCAAGACTTCTGCCCATTTCATATGTCTCTTTGTTAAAATGTGATCATCCTCATGTTGTCCTCCATTATCTTGCAGGAGGGGTAGAGGGTGATGTGCTTGCATCTCTGGCCCCTCCAGTCCACCTGTCAGGGGAACGGCTGGGCTGGACCCTGCTGATCTGTATGGTGAGTGACTTCAGGAGAGGCCACCTAGAGGTCAGCTGGACGTCACAGTCAGAAGGCCACATGTCCAGCTCACCATACAGCGTTGCTGTAAACAGGAAGAATCGTGGCCACAGCGCTGTGGCAATCATCACAGTGGCAACCAGTGACTGGCCATCGTACAGTTGCTCTGTGAGTCACAGACGACACTCAAAAGTCAGGAAACACCACACCACCTCGTCAGGTAGGAAATTAGCTGATCGTGTGAGTATACCAGAATCTTAAATTTGGTTTTGTTATTTCTACACATAAAGGTAACTTATTTTTATTAAATTCTATTATTTAACTTTACTTTTAATATATTTGTATAATTTCAGATCATCAAGCCAACATCTGCTATGAATATGAAGAGACAGAAGGTACATTTTAATTGTGTGCAAACAGTTTTTTAAAACTCCCTGTGGTTCATGTTGTAACTTATGTTGGTCTGTGTGGTTTGATCTCCAGATGTTGGTCTGTGGACAAACACAGTTGTTGTCCTGGTTATGAGACTGCTTCTCATGAAGATCATCGTCTTTAACTCTTTGATGACCACTTATGTTGTTATTAAGTGGTAAGAGGATGAGTTTGTGTGCTTTATTTGGACTAAAGTGCCAGCAATGAAAAAATAGTAAAAAGTTTTCACTCACCTTCATTGTGCTGAGTGTAAAAAATTTGTTTTAACTCATATATTGTTTCAAAGATTGTAACAATATATTTGACTTTTAGATGGTTGGAAACAGAGGGCTTCTGATGCACCGTGTGACCTTGAAAAGAAAATCAACCCAGAGAGGGGAACTTCTGCACATTTCTGCACTGGAATAAGCTGAGCGTAGTACATCCTTGTCGTTCGCTTTGTGAAAATGGTCCTTTACTGAGTTTTGGATTGGAATAGACCCACTGTCAAGCTCACAGGAGTAACAGGTCTCAAATGCTACAAACCTATGCTGCTCCTTTTTCAGCCTTTTGTCATTGACATCCCAGGTGTTGTCAATTGTGGCAGTTGAAGACAGATTGTGTTTGTGAGGCCAAGCCTGGTATCTGATCAAAACCTAACCTCAGACAGATGGGTTAGTGCACATACTGTTGTATATATGTGTGTGAGCCGTGTGTATTCTTATTCTTGTTTAATTATTAGTTCCTTGAATTATTAAAAATATTATGGGGAAAACTTGGTGTAAGGTTTTTGGAAGTTTACAAATAATTTCACATCCTTATTTTGGCTTTTCAAATGTCTGCGACATTAAGAAACAGGAAGTAAGCTTGGACCATTTTGACTTTATTGTTTCTTAAATAAAACACTTGCACACAGTTTTTTCCTCGTTTTTTTGAACGCCTTGAGTAACACACTGACATAGCAACAGAGCACCACTAAGTGGCAGTACAATCACATCTGACATTTTTTAAATTATTATCCAACAGCAAGAATATGGAGCTTAACTTCCTCTACAGGACACTACGTTCATAAATAAGTTAATAAGTAAGTATTTCAACATTGACCCGCCACTCTTTACCAAACTGACACTCACACATGATGTAAGAGATCACAATGTCAAAACTGAGATTAAGTTTATATGGCCAACCAAATGGGGCACAATTACACAGAATGTTTCATGTTAAAAAGGCTCATAGCCCTCATCCTAAGGGTTGGCATTTCTATCAGGTATCAAATACATTTCCCACAACACACTGCTGGAGCGCTTAACTCAGCAGACAGTGTGGTAAAGTTTTCTCAGTGATTTGCAGTGTTTTGTCTACACTCCAGTATCTTACACGTATCCCAGTAAGGAGCAGCTCGTCAATTCTGGCAGTAGGAGTAAAACAGTCTACAGTAGCAACTTCTGAAACAGGGGAGAGAGAGTGTGAGGGGTAGATGGGTGCTGGTTTGGTGGTGAGTTATGATTTCCTTTGTTCATCAAAACCATACAGTATCTGTCTTTGGCGGAAATTAATACAAGAATGCAGTGAGCAACATACATGAGCCAGTATCATCACAGCCTCCTGGCAAGGTGGGAATACCTCCAACATGAATCTCAGAGGAAATAAAAAAAAAACATCCAAGCATGTCACCAACTAGTAAAAAACAAAAAACACTGACACAGCCACACACACACACACACACACACACACACACATTCATACATTCACACACACAAACACACAGACACACACATATTTGAAATCAGGACTGATAAAAAACAACAAATTCATACAGCAACAAAACTACTGTACTGATGGCATTTGCTGTGACAATAATTATAATACATTCAAAAGAGAACAACTCACATTGACTGACTTAAAATGACACGCTGAGTCAAATCAGCTACTGGAAGAACGATGCATTTTAACAAAAATGGCAGCTCCTTCTATTTGACAGACTTACTTTTTACTTTGAAAGGCTCAAAAATCTAATTATAGATGGTCTCCAAAATGTGAGCTTTCTGAGACTTTGGTGGAGGACAGTAAGTGAGAAGAAGAAACACTGATGTGGATTTGTTAAAAAAAACTAAATAAAGTGCTTCTGTTAAAAACAAACATCCTCTGTCTGAGGCATTAAAGAAAGATCACATTTAATGAATTTAAAAAAACAAACTACGCCATTACATTGTGCACTGAAGACAAGCTATTTACAGTTTGGAGTGTATATCCACACACTCAATTCACCCACACAGGTACATTTGTGTCATTGTCAAGGGTCCTAGCCAAAAATGAAGACAGACTGCAAAAGCCATCATCACATCTCCTGTGTTATTCCCCAGAGGGCTGAATCTGCCAGGTAAGATGCAATTAGTGTTGCCAACTCCTGTGCCCACTGGGAGGTCTGCCACCTCTTCTACAAAAACACAGGTTCCCAGTAACTGTCCAGACAGCTGTTTCCTCTCTACATGAGAGAGGAATCAGTGCTCAGTATCAGTGCTCAGCAAAGAAACTCACAAAACTCTCTTTCTAGTGCACACACATACACAAGCCTGCACCCATGCAGGCACACACAAAGACTCCCTCTCCAGCTCTTACATCAAGGCCCCGCTGAGGGCACACAGCAGGAGCAGAGTGAGCCATCTGATAGGTTGAGAAGCAAAGTGGAAGGTAGAGGTGGCAGAGCCGCGAGGGTAGATCCTCCATCTATCCCGGTGAGGGTGGAGACTCTCCATGTCCTTCAGCGCGCTGTACGCCGCCACTGTGAAGTTAGCATCCCCGGTGGTCAGGAGATCAAACACGCAGGAGTGGAAGTAAATGTCCTGCACCTCCAGCTGCTCCCTGCAGCGTTCCTTCGCCCCCTCCACACCAAAAACCTGCATGGCAGCGTAGGGGGATGCTTGTGTCTGTGAGGAGTAGCTAGGCCGACGCAGCTGTTGAAGCTGTAGGCCGAGTGCAGGAGGGGAGGGGGGCAGGGGAAGGTGCCCTGCTTGGTCAATTCTTTCTCCGCTGGGGCAGCCGTTCAGACAGAGCTGCAGGTCCTGGGTGGCATCATAGGCCTGAGCCAGCTCCTCAGGGATCCGTACTGCCAGGGTCAGGTAGTGGCCCAGCTGGCGAACGATTACAGTTACACCGATGTAGCCGGCGTGCAGCTCCACATGGTGCCCCGGGCTGCGCTCAGAGATCCACAGAGCTCGGACCTTCCCAGTTGTACCGTCTGCACTTGCAGAAGTGTGGATCGGGTCTCCACTGCTCACAGTTCCATCATCAAAGGCAGCAGGGAGGTTGTCTGTGACGGCCTGGTAAACCCTCTGGTCTGTACAACCCTCATAGGGCTTGAAGATGATGGTGATCTGGAGCGAGGGAGAGAGGGAGCATCGGGTAAGATGTAGAGACATTTTACATGTTCAATGGATGAACAATTTTAAAATGCAAGTATTGATACAGAGTTCACAGTTACCAGGTCAATTTTGTAGATATAGTACCAGCACAACTTTCATCAGGGAGAAGAGTGGAGCAGAATCAATTGGTCAATTAATCGATTAGTCAATTGAAAGAAAATGAATCTTCAGCTATTTTCAGCCACTCGAGTGTGATGATTTGCAGCTTTTCTTTGTCATATATGATAAGCAATTAAATATGTTTCACGGTTATTTTTCACTATTTTTAGTAAAGGGTTAACCAGTTAACTGAGAAAATAATCCTTACATCATGAAACAATCAATAATAAAAATAAATGCAGCACCAAATAATTTATTAGTTGATTCACAGAAATTAATCAGCAGCTACTAAAAATGTTTCTTTGTTGACGATTTGCTGTTTTTCTCTGTTTCGTATTGTTGTATCTTTTGGTTGCATAAAACTGAAACCTGCACTTTCACTATTTTCTGACAATTCATAGACTAAACCATTAATCCCGTTACACAGGTTATTGACTCTCATCACACTACATTTGAGAAATGACTAAATTACTTTTTAACAAGTTGCAATTTGACACAGCTATGCAAACATGCTGACACATGCACACACACACACACACACACACACACACACACACACACACACCTCCAGTGGTGAGTGGAGGCAGTGCTGGATGCAGGGTGTGGTGTGAACATTACGGTTAGCACTAGCATCATAGTTCCGGTGAATGGCTGCTTTGTTCACATGACAGCCATGAGGAATGAGGCCTGGCAGGCCATTAAGCCTGGAGGGCTGTTAATGTATGTGTGTGTGTGTGTGTGTGTGTGTGTAAGAGTGTGTGTGTCCCTAATAATCGTGACTAATAACTTGCCCCACCTCTGACACAAGGTCAAATCTATAGCTCCACAGTGTAGCAACCCTACTATTTGCTTAGTGTGTGTGTGTGCGTGTGTTTCTGCCAGTGTGTGACTAAGTGTATGCATGGGTGTGTATGTGTTTTAATAATTAAAGCTATCGACTAAGCTAGAGATGGCAGATCATCGGGGGAAACATCAACAAAGCTTCTTTAACACCACAAAGATCACCTTGTGTGGCTCGTCATCCATTTGGTGGTGTGTGTGTGTCTTTTTTATCATTAAGGGATAAGGCCCTTTAACACACAGTGCTTTAAGCTGAGTGCAAGGAGTGCCACTTATGAGACACACACGCACACAAATACTTGCAAACACACACATAAGTAAACAGAAGGTCCTTTCACACATCACACTCCATGTTATTAGAGGTCAGGCTATATGCAGCCATTAACCAAGTTATGTTTCCAACACGGCTTCAGTCACAGGAGAAAGAAACAC
This sequence comes from Micropterus dolomieu, assembly GCF_021292245.1. Taxonomy (NCBI): domain Eukaryota; kingdom Metazoa; phylum Chordata; class Actinopteri; order Centrarchiformes; family Centrarchidae; genus Micropterus; species Micropterus dolomieu. The sequence continues at coordinate 24,204,647 of NC_060170.1, read as the reverse complement.
AAGAGACACAGAGAAGGAGACAGACAGAGAGAGAATAGTAGGGCAAGAAGTGCAAGGGTGTTTTCCAGCCTCACATTGATAACATTTGTTACACCGAGGCACATACATATATATATATATATATATGAAAAGCAACTTAGATGTCATTATAGAAAATGTTCCTCTCTCTAACACACACACACACACACAGAGAAATAAACTAGATTACACCAGCTGCTCTCACTTAGGGAACTCTTTCAGCCTTAATAACAGGAAATTAGACCCCATTTCTCTTTGCTTCCCTTTATAATAGTCCTTTTCTCACCTTATTGGTTGCTGTGGCACTGGAACCAGGTACCACTGGAACATTAGTGACCTGTACTGACAGATAGTCATTATCGATGAGGGGCCATGCCCCCTCTACCTTACAAGTCTGGAAGCTGTCCTTAAATGTCCTCAAGTGTGGGTCTCCGAACAGCCCGCAGAACAGGTACGAAGGCCGAGAGTGGCTGTGGCTGTGAGCATGGGAGTGTGTGTGTGCATGCCCGTGGGAGTGTGTGTGGGCGTGCTGGGTGCGACTGTGGTAGTTGCAGGGCTCATGGACTACTTCGGGGTGCGTGGAGGAAGTGGGCCCGTCTCTAGAGCAATTCCTCTGGCTCATGAGGTCGGAGATGCCCAGCACAGCCGAGTGGAAGACAAGGTTCCCCCGGCAGGACTTGGCCGTCCTCTGGGTGCAGGCCGAGTACGCACGTAAAGCCTTGCAAAACTCAGTGTGAAAGCCATCCACGGCTGGCGTCAGGTGGGAGGTCAGGGAGACAAAGTCGGTGGTGCACTTCTGGATACGGCACTGAGGGGTGGCTACCTGGCAATGACCTGGAGAGGACAGAGAGAGAGAGATGCAGAAATACTGTTAGCAAAGTGATGTTATAACAGAAACAGTAGTAGTGATATGTGACCAGCTATAACAGCTTTAAAGATTATCATGTGTCAGATAATGCAGGTATGTACTACACTGAGAGCTGGATTTAACACACAGAAGACAGAAGGTTATTGTGTGTAGACAGCTTTGAACTTAAACACACAATGCTACCGGCCTGTTACAATCCAATCTAATAAAATTGGAAAAAGGACCGGCCACTAGTTGAAAGTCTTGAACAATGACCAGTGCAGCTCTGCGAGTGTAATAAACCTGAAGTGTAATAAACCAAAGAGCAGCCAGAGAGAAAAGATAAAAAACGTTTTATCACAATGAGTGAGATAATACTGCTTATATAGCCAGGGAGCACATAACATTATAGACAAAGAGAGCAAGACAATACAAGGTGTGCTGTGCAAACAGACATACTACTATGACTTTGTAAGGCTTATAATGAAATTCTGTGGTTCATTTTTGAGGGTATTTGTGTTTCTGTGTAGCTTTACCAGAGAGAAAATAAAAAATGCAACATTTATTAAACATAACTTCAAATGTGGTCACTTTAATGTTTGTTTACAGCTGACTAATTATTCTGTCCTTGTATACCCATTCTTGGTCCGAAACTGTCCCTGATGTTTTAAATATTGCTACATTTTCTGAATGTAACAAGGGTCAAACCAACCTTTTATATCATAGATCATCAGAGAGGGAGGGAGTTAGAGCAAGCGAGAGATTAGAGACCAGACCTAATGCATCAGTCACAGCATGCTCCTATTAGATTAGGCCAGAGAGAGGCTCTGCAGTGTATGGGCAGCCGCACAAACACACACACACACACACACACACACATGCACACACACACACACACACACACACACACACACACACACAGCTATTTTAGAAAGAATGCTGTTTGTGTTTCTGTTAAATGCACAGTCAGTAATCTACAGATGGTGGTATGATCTCCTTATAGCCAAGCAAAAGCAGAAGGTACATGTTTTTTTTACTGACATCAACAGATTACCTTAATTTCACACCATCACCTAACAACCATACATTTCCACTAACACAATAACACACAAGCAAACAGCACATTCCAGTTCTTCTTTGTACATTTATTTGATTATGGGGCATGAAGGAGTTGGGTGCCACCATTTGGGGGCAGTAGTGCTCTGAGTTTTACAAATCAGGGTGCATGTACAGACCCCCACTCACACCACACTTCAGAATGTCTCTCTTGCCTGTTAAATACTGACACCAACCCACAGACATAAACACACACACACACACACACACAGGCTGTCTTCAATGCTAACCACCACTGTACAGACGGTCTGAGCACTGAGGACACACTGTGTCTTTGACTGGTGCACCAACAGCCTCGTTCTCTACCTCCTATCTGCCCTGCAGTGCCTAAATACCGCTCCCAATCTAATCAGAGTGGGTTTATTCTCTTTCGAAGGGTATCAGAATCATGAACTTCTCTAAAAAACACACAAAAGCACTCATTCACTGACATTTTCCCAGCAGGGTGACACAGCGAGAAGGGAGTCGACGCTGTAACTGAAGGACTTGTGTTCAAATCACTGACTTATATAAAGGTTAAAACCTTTCTGACAACAAGCATCTGCTGAAGTTTCACACCAGCTCCCTTTGTGCTAACCCTGCACTCGTGCCTGCCTGTGAATGAATCCAGCAAAGAGAGGATTTAGAGATGATAATTAATTAATTAATTAACATTCTGGATCAATATTAAAGCACAATTTTGATGTTTTGTTCATCAAGGCTCCCCATGATCTCCGATTTGTACAGCCGTCCCCCTAAGCACGTTTTTCTAAGCTTGCATAGCTGTACTTTCAAAAGAGAATCCAATCTATGAATATAAATAAGCAATTTGTGGTAAGTTGAGCCGAGGAGATGAATACTGAATTGAAGAGAATAAGGAACTCCTCATGTAAGGAACTGATGTACGAGGGTCATTCAACATTTACAGAGTCCCACACCACTGCATGTCACATCAGAATATTAACCTCTCTTTTTCACTCCATCGCGCCCCCCCCCCCCCCCCCCCCCCCCCCCCCCGCTGCCTTTACCATTTCACAGGTCTCGTCCACAGTCATTTCCCTTCATCAGCACTATTCTGATATATCACTATTCAGTTCTCAGCCTTCAGCCCTCTCAGTCTGATTCCCTGGCCGGTCTCCTCGCCCCCAAGTCATCTCTCTTCCCTGCATCCTGAGGCACCCTCTCTAAAATCAGGCAGAGGTCAAAAGATCCACCAGCTGAATCTCTCAGGCTTGGTTTATTCTTTGTTATTGATTCTTTGTCTCCCTATCCGACAGCCTCCTCCAACTTCTCTGATCTCCGGAGATCAGTAAAGGATCTACTGGGATCATCTCTCAACCGAGGGAATGGCTTGTGAAGTGCTTATTGATCACCTTGTTGTGCACACTCTCTCACACACTAAGCTCAAATCACACAAGAAAGCTTTACAGGAGCTCACTACAGCATGCACTCTTTCTCTCTCTCAAGTAGACACTCGGGAGGGGAAACAATAGTCAACAATTCAGACCTTCCGGCCTCCCTATCTAAGCAGACACATGGAGCTGACGGAGCGACAGTGAAATATGTCTGAATACCTTGAAATGTACAAGTTCTAACAAATAAAACATTGTTTGGCTAAACAGACTAAATAATACACATTCTTTCCAGGTGACGCACATGTAGCAGAAGGTGCCAAGAGGGTCTTTAACGTGAAGTAGGTCTCTCTGTTCCCACCAGGCTGCGCGCAGAGGCGGTTTTGTCCCGCTGCCTGGGCCGTGTTAAACTAATTACTGGAGGTGTGACTGCTCAACAGACAGCCGCCACAACAGCCGACCCCCTTGCACACACAGCAACACACACAGACAAAAAAAGCTGGTTTCTGGTAAGAGGATCTTATGCTGCTTTTTGCACCAAATGAAAAATGTATGTTTCTACCAAAACTTAACCAACTGAATTTAAAACTAACAAGCAATGCAGTAAAACATGACCTCTGTACAGCCACAGAGTCATATTGTGGGTTTTTTGTCAATAGTCCTTACAAACACCTTATTAACCTTTCAATGAACAGACTCTTCTTTTGTTTGAATTCTTGGTTTTAATTTTTGTCCATCATTTGGCTTATGGCTAACAAATAACCATAAATCAAAGAGATTGCTGGTCAGACATGGATTACTTTATGGTTTTTCATTTAAAGAGTCCCCCTTGTGTAACTGTAATCACTTCAAACTATTTCTTATGATACATTTTATGAATTTGCATAATCCGGCTGAACATAAAATTTATCCTGCAATAGATTTAGTCAGATTTACGACACAGTAAAGCCCTGATCCTAAGTTGGTATGACCTGATGTATGCTGATAGATTCTGTTTTTTCTCCAATATTGTTCTTTGAGGAAAGCTGTAATCTGTTATATATGGACACCAGGAAAAGTAGCCACCTTCTCTTCCCTTCTCTTCCCCTCCTCCATGAGCCATTAAGGGGCAGACAGGAGAATGACGGCCCAGGAGAGAGGAGGAGAAACTCGATCCGTGCTCAGACTGCAGCACTGCCGCTGGAGAGAGAGCCATTGTCAGGCAGCACTGGGCCCAACACAAGGATCGGCCACACAATCATTACAAACGCTTAATAACTAATAATGTCTACCTGATTACAGCTAAATGTAGCATACTTAAAATAAATATTGTTACCGTGGTTATAGTTGGTGCAGCGCACGGCAATAAGTGTGAAATTGGATAACAAAGTGCGTAAAATTGCAGATAAGTTGCGGTTATGACGGAGGGACAGACTAGTTTTGCAGTGTTGAAGTGTAGGTAGTTACCTATGTGAGCACCACAGCAGAGAGCGATGATCAGCAGCAGCAGTGGCCGGAAGCGGCGCACTAGAGACGGGGAGGCGAGGCGCTCAGCCCCGCGGCAACAGCATCCGGCTCTCCCCATCCCCGTCCATGCAGGGCCAGGAGGGGAGAGTGGACAGACCTCCAAAGGACGAGGAGGGGTGGTGTCCAGGCCTTCTCACTTCTTCTTCTTCTTCTTCTTCTTCTTCTTCTTCTTCTTCCTCCTCACTCTTCTCTCCTTCCTCTCCTCCTCGGGTGCGCAGGGGCATGAAAACACAGCTGCTCCGCGGAATGCAGGGCGGAGGTGGTGGAAAGGCAAAGAGAGGAGGAAAACAAAGTACGTGCAGAAGTCACTCCGACGACACTTTTACTTTTCCCCTGCACAAACCCACACCCCACGTGATTGAAGTGCGCTCCCTTCGCGGTCGGACTTGTGCCTTGATTTGTGATCACTCCGTGCTCTCCTCTCTCGTCCCAAACACGCACAATCACATCTCTCTTCGTCACCAGGCCGGGCTTTCTCTTCCACTCCTCCCCTTTCACTTTCTCCTCCTCCTCCTCCTCCTCCTCCTCCTCTGCCCCTCTAACAAATCAATAGAGAATCAACCAAACCCTGCTGGCGGAAAACCCGCCTACCGCGACTCATACACACACGGAGTGTGAGAGCAGTCTACAAAGTAATGAAGAGGCCAGAGATAAAAGTTGTAAAACCTTGGTAAGATGCCATTAAATCATTGTGTGTACCGAAGGTATTTTATTCGGCAGCGTGAAAAGGCTGCCGAATAAAATACCTTCCTACCTAAAAATACCTACCTAAACCAGAGCTTAAGAGATCACCATAGGCTATTTCTTTATAGGCCTTAATAGTTTTTTCCCTCCTGTCTTCATTTCTACTGTATAATAATAATAATAATAATAATAATAATAATAATAATAATAATAGTCCATCCACCTAAACAACAAAAGGAAACATAGGCTACTTAAGTGCCTGAGAGTTGTCATAGAAAAAAAGGGTGCGGTGAGAACCTGCGGTGGATATCTAAATTAGCTTTGCAAACTGTAATAGTTTTTATAATGACATCCCGTTCCCAGACAGATGAATAAAAACCTAAATAAATCGTTTCTGAGGAGCAACATGACATACCATCACAAATCTGTTTCTTGTGAATTTGTAGAGGGAAATGCGATAAAGAACATCTGCATCAGCCTAAACCCACAAAATCAAGACGTTTTATATCCAGTGCAGATCAACATAGACTATATGTTTGACAATGAAGATTTTTTTAAGTGTTTCTGATAAGCAATCTAGCGTTGTAAAAATTACACCCAAAATAATGGCATAATCTGAGGAGTATATTTAGACTTGCAATTCTCCATACTTGCTGTAATTTTTAATGCAGGACAGTTCCCTGTTTTTTAAGATATTAGTCTGCTGCATCAAGCCTTTCTTTCATCCACTGACCAAATGTGCTGGAATGTTCTTTCTGGGAGAAATGTTTCTAATTGGTGGGTAATCACTATCCAGTTGCCAACTCTGTGTTTGATTTCTTGTTTAGGCCTAATGTTTTCTGATGAAACCCTCCAGGAATTAAACATCACACTTTCAACTTTATTTCAAATAATTATGTAGCAGATGGAAAGCATTGTTCACCAACCCTCCTCTGTGGACGTCTGAGGATGAGTTTGTATCTCTGCTCACTTTATTGGCAAAAAGCACAGAACAGAGAACAGAAACATAACAGAACACAATGTGAAGGGAGCGCCTCTGTGACACAAACCAGTCCACACACATAACAACAAACAGACCCTAAACTGTTCACATTGTAGCGATCATAAATCTGTAAAGTCAGAAGAACAAAAGTACAGAAGGTACAAGGTGAGAAGATAGTGTAAACACCCCCCCAGCCATAATGACAGACACTGAACACTGCATACACAGCCAAATACGGTATGCAAAACAGCCTGAACCTTTGCTATCGTTATTGTTCCCTCCACCTAGAACTATAACTCATAAATGAATAACTTCACACCCACAGCAAATGGGCAGCTGTCGCATTTTAAAATGATATCGTCAAAAAGTTGAGCCTGATCCAAACTGCCTTTTTCAACTAAAGGTTGTGGAGTTGGACAGGTTTACACACCCTGGTTGAACTTGTTATGTGTATGTGCGTATGTGTGAATATATGTCAGTATGTGTGTGTGTGTCGCTTCTCTGTGGCTGATATTTTATTTGCTGTGTGTCATAGCCAGGTAGTGTGACTCTGACATGACTCAACTACAGTATATACACTCACATCACTGCCAGGCCATAAGTTTGGTCGTCGCCACTTGTTCCCTGATTGTGTCGGTAAAATAAACACACACAGTCACTGTGAAGCTCATGAGGATTTAACAGTAAATGTGGCCAGAGAAGATGATGTGTGCAACTCAGACAGATATTAGATTATATTAGTTTCCTGTTTGTGCCAGAAAGAAGCCTCTGATCTCACCAGTGAGGATGTGTGTGTGTGTGTGTGTGTGTGTGTGTGTGTGTGTGTGTGTGTCCTTGAGTCAAATCTTGTCAGATGTTGTATTGTAGTGTATGAATGTGTATATAGTTTGTGCCTTTAGAGCAGGCCTGAAAGAGGTTAACATACAAATAGGTGAGAAAGTAAAAGAAACAACTGCTGTACAGGCCACAAAGGTTGGCTGTGAATGGTAAATTAGTACAGTTTTAAGGTTTTTGCAGTTTACTCAAGTATTTCCATTTGATGCTGCTTTATACTTCTACTCCACTATGATTTAGAGGCAAATATTACATGCATGTACATATACATTATATACAGCTAGTTACTAGTTATTTTTCAGATGAAACCCACAATCAGTTCATGAAATGCATTGTTTTAGATTCAACTTCCCAATAGCACAAAAAGTAGTAGGGTTTTTGCTGCTAATATTTGTATACTTTCAATTAAGTAAACATTTTGATTGCAGGTCCTTTACATGTAGTGGAGTATTTTCATTGTTGTACTACTTTTGCTTAAGTTTGAGCACCCTGTTGATTTATAGGGGTTAAGGCCATGAATCACATCTGGTCGGGATCCATTTTTGCATGTCATTTCCACTCTCTCTGCTCGCTCTCTTGCTTTGCTGTTATTTCTATGTCGATCTACCTATGAGAGGTTTTGGACTATATATTTTGAAAACTACATTTTAAATACATGTTTTAATCATATCTGTATTTGATAATAAAGGTTGGCTTTCAAACTAAAATTTCCCTCAACTATTAACTATTAAAAATGTCCCTTAATTATTTTCTGTAATTGTAAAGGTAGCCTAATTATTAGGTAGTTTCACACACGAACAGAATGGTATATTCAACATAATGTTCCATCGTGATCAGCTCATGATACTGACCTATGGCAGGTGCAAGCGAGCCAGCAAGAAAATTCAAAGATACAACAAAATGGCCAAACGTTTGGGAAAGAGAAATGTTGATTCAGGATGCAAGGTCTTTAACCAACAGTGGACAAGTGATGCTGTTTTTGTTCAATGCAAAGAAATGTGATGCTGTTTGTCTCATCTGTCAAGAAACAGTGTCTGTGTTCAAAGGAAACACTCTGAGAGCAGACAAAGTGTCTAAGCTAAAAAGCAGAATCGGCTGTGTTTGTAGGCCAAGCCCAGTTGAACCAGTAATCCAGTTGACTTGGATTTCAGGTAGGCAAACTCATTGGTGAGTTCATCAAGAAATGTATGAATGCTGTTGCGGAGGAGTTGTGCCGCCATACGAAAGCGGTTTTAAATGCAGTGAGTCTGTCCGCAAGTACAATCACCAGATGAATTGAAGAAATGGGGGATAATGTATATGCCCAGCTGCAGGAGAAAGTGAAGAATTAAATTTTTTTACATTAGCACTGGATGAGAGTAATAACCTGCAGGATACAGGACAGGTGCTTATTTTTCTTCATCCTACAAAGTTTCAAAGGTACCATGACAGGGGAGGTTATTTTTGATAAAGTGTGCCAACCAATGGGAGAGCTGGATTTAGGCTGGTCTAAGCTGGCCAGCATCAGGGCTGCCGGGGCTCCTAGTAAGGTTGTTGCGTTGAGGGGAGTCATAGGATGCTTGAATAGATAAATGGAAAAAAGAGGTCTTGTCTCACTGTACTGCGAAGTTCTGAAGTGGGAATCTGTCATGAAGGTGATGGTGTAATGTATAAACTTCTTCAGAGCAAACAGACTTAAACACAGGCAGTTCCAAGCTTTCTCTCCCAGGCAGAGTCTGCTCATGGAGATGTGCTTTACCACACAGAAGTCTGATGGTTAAGCCACGGCAGAGCTTTGAGGCATTTTTATGAGCCCTACCCAAAATCAATGCCTTTCTTCTGACAAAGGGCAAAACTGTCCCAGAACTGATCGACACAGAATGGAAACGGGACCTAGCCTATTTTTTATTCTATTTAACAGATGTGACAGAAATGTTCAAGGGCCTCAACTTGCAACTCCAAGGCAAGGAGAAACTAATATTTGACATGAATTCCCACATAAAAGCTTTTGAGGTGAAACTAGCACTGCTTGTGGGACAAGTGCAAAAGCAAGACTTCACCCATCTCCCGGCTACACAAAGCCTCTTAGCTGAGAAACCAGTGGCCCCATTCCCAGCTGAAAAATCTGTGGAAGCGCTTGGAAATGCTGAAGGAGTGAGCGGCATGTGACGCTAAAAAACTCCACCTTTTCCAGAACCCCTTTGCTGCCAACACTGATGAAGCCCTGCCTTCTTATCAGTCTGAGTTAGAGAACTGTGATGTTCTGAAAGACTCACTTAAACCCAACAGTCTCGCTGAATTCTATGCTGCCCTCTCTGACGAGACATACCCTAACATCAAAAGGCATGCAATGCACCAGCCAGAAGCATCCCGACAGCTCACACTGATTAATATACATAAGTAAGTAAATGTTTTGAATTCAATACCAATGAATATGAAAAAAGGTCATTATGATAGTAATAAAACTCTTTTAATAAGCTATAGACCTATATCTCTTGAAAAGTAAATCTCATTTGTCTGTACGGTGCATAACAAAATAATAAACTAATCTAGCATTAGGAGGCATAATAAATACATTTAAAATGATAATAACATCTCCCCAGTAATACTGGCAGTCATTCCGGCCCAAGTAATTTTCTGTTACAGACTGATCTGGCCCACTAAATCAGGGAATATCTTTTAGAAGAATGGTGTTCATCCCTCCAGTAGAGGTCCAGAGACATGGAGAATGTGTGCTGGCTTGTGGTGGCCCAACACCTTTCTAAGACATTTTATGCATCTTTTTACTTTAATTTGCCATCCAGCTGTACCCCCTGGACACCAAACAATGACAGAAATTAAACAAGCAGCCTTTTAAGACTGACTTTTAAGACAGCTTCTCTGACCAACCTGCCACCACTCTGCAGGATGAAACACACGAGGTGAACATTTCATTTATGCTAACACATCTGAACACAGAGTGGTTAATTTAATTACGTGTGTGTGGTGCTATTTATCAAGACTAATTTCATATTTAATTCTAATCACACATCCGCCTACATAGACACACAGATGTAACCCTAGATAACATATGACGCTATTCAAGGAGTTTAATTCTGCATTTCATACTAATTCATTTAATCAATTACACCACAGCTGAGACCTGGAGATGCTGAAACTAACTCACCCTCCTGCACATACACACACACACACACACACACACACACCTCAACCGAGCTGTTCTGCCTGGTTAGACATGCATTCACTCACTGCGCCTCAAGCACAAAGACAGTCTGTTTCTGAACGTACAGCTTGTCTTCACCGCCACACCTCTGCCTCTCTTCTCCACTTCTACCTCTCTCCACCTCACCCTACCCCAACTCCAAACAGCCCGTCATTCAACAAATGGCTCTCGCAACTCCATGTACACCTGTGTATGCATGTGTGAGTGTGCCAGAGTGTGTAAGTGTTGAGAGTTTGTTGCAAACATGTCAAAGGCCATACTTCTTATCTGAAAGATAAGATGTTGCAATAAATCTCTAATAATCTGTCTCTCTCTCTCTCACACACACACACACACACAGTACAAAAGCTGTACAAAAACGTTAAACTACTCTGTAGAAGCCCGGAATTCAAATTTTACTTAAGTAAAAGTGAGGAAGTGTTTTGAACAAAATTAAAAGTGAAAGTACCATAGAATCGACAATGTCATAGTGTTATGAAAAAATACATGTTATACTACTGGATTAATAATGTGTAAGTAGCATTTTCCAAAACTGTTCTGTATATAACTGAGTCTTAAAACCCTTACTTTCTTAAAACAAAAATAACAAATCATGTTACTGCAGTGACGGTATTGCAACTTCTTATTAATTCTAATGAACTTTAATAACTTAAAACAAGTAAAGTGCATAGTGGCGCTAGAATTATGGAAAACCAAACTTAATCTTAGAAAATACCTGAAACAAATTGATTTGCATGGAAAGCAGGCTAGAACATTCTTACTGCTGTGGTGGATTTTTCAAAATATGTTTTGATAAAATTGGTGAGGAGCCAGTTACAGACTCAAATGACTTCACAAGAAACAGATTTTTGCAGGGAACATATGCATCATGATTTTAAAGAGGATCATATTTTGTACAGAAAATCTTACAGTATTTGGTAAATTAACTGCAGCTATTAAAAAGGGAGTAAAAGTACAATATTCCCTCTGAAGTTGTATTGGAGTAGAACTATAAAGTAGCCTTAAATGGGAAAAAAAGTATAAGTGTCCTTGGTTACATTCCACCACTGCACACATAATATCAAGTTATTCTGTCTCACTCGTTTTCAGTGCCAGCCACCACAACACACACACGCAATTCCTGACTCACAGATGGGTGGTAAAGGTAAGTGGAGCCTGCAGGTGTGTGTGTATGTGTGTGTCTGTGTGAGTGTTTATATTACTGATGTGAGACGATAACATAAAAGATAAAATCCAGGTATCAAAGCCTCTTGTAATGCGCGTGGAAACCCAATCCTATAATAGCCTGTTTGATAGCTGTTTCTCTCCCCGGCCAAAGTCTTGTTGTGTTGTACTTGAGTAGGCCTTATCAGACCTCCTGTGTCTGCACATTCACTTCACGGTTACAAAGAGAAGATAGTGAGTGGGGCTGGTTTCAGTTGCTTCTGTGCAGAAAGTGTCAGAGTGGGAAAGCCAGATCGCTCATCTTGGGGTCAGTATATCTTTTGAAACTCTGAAGAGAAACGTAGCGTCACCAGAGAGCTCAGATCAGTGGGAGAGGAATCCTTTAACACAGGCCACAGAAGCAGATTATCACAGTGATCCTTCTCTTCTTACACTCTCAAACCCAGTCTCTTTTTTCCCCCAGAGTGGCCTGTTGATGTGCATTGATTGACTGGTACTGGCACAAACCCAAAATACTATCATGACACTACAGTTTAAAATAGAAACAGAGGAGAGAAAATATAACACATAATCATGATAGTGCTTTCCGTTCCATTTCTCCAAACACACTTCTGCCCTCTCCTTCCTTTATTTTCTCTAATCGTGCTGTTCTTCCTTCTCTCATTATCGCTGCATGTTTATATATATATATATAAACATTATATACATTAATGAAAAATAACTAAGTGAATTTACTCAAGTACAGTGCTTAAGTAAATGAACAAAGTACAGGTAATTGTAAATATTTTGAGGATTTCCATTTTATACTTCTACTACATTTAAGAGGGAAATACAAGCTTTTTACACCACTAGATTTATATTTTCACATCTTAAATCACTGGTTACCTCACAGATTTGATTTTACATAGAAACCTAAGATCAGCTAATAAAATATGTTGCATTGTCATTGATTACACAACTCAACAAAATACACTCAGTGTACTAATGCAGTTTAATTTAACAGCTTCGCAATAAATCCTTCCTTCAGGAAGGTTGTAATATTCAGTTTTTGTTGAAACTGTTTTTAGAGAGGTGTTGATTCAACTTTTTGTACTTTTATTCAAGTGAGACTTGTGTAGGGATTAAAGGATATGAATACTTTTTTATGAATACTACGTTTTGTATAGAATAAGTTTAGTAACACACCTGTCATCTGAGGTGTCACTCCACAGGGACACTTTCCTGTTTTAACTGCATCATTGCTTACAGAAAAAAACACAATACACAATAAATAATTTGCCACAAAAGTCAAGTGTGGGGAAATCAAAAAACACACACACATTTGATAAATTCATACATTGTTTTTCCACTCTCTTCATCATCTTTGTCTCCATCCTCTTCCTCTCCCCCTTCATTTGCCTCATCTATCATTTCATCCTTCTTTGTGTAAAAACATCTGAAGCACACACAGCTGCATCAGACAGCACAGTGACAACGAAGCCTCTGTTTTCTCCGGGCAAACACACACACACACACACAGAGCAGTAAGAAGGAAACAGCTGAAGGATGTAATAGGGCAGATGAGGATCATGGGGTTGCAGTTTGGTCTGGGTCACGGTGAATGTTTGGCAGCTGTGAGACAAAGACACACTATTAAAACTGCTCCCTTCTCGCCTCCAGCTCACTCTGCAGTGAAACTTGTTTTGTCACTCAGTTTGCCAGCTAACATTGTGGTAAATAAGCAGAAGCCTTGTGATTCTACTAACTCATTTTGGTAATAAGAAGCGCCTTTATGTGTAAACATGAGTGCGTCACTTGCAGAAACTGGGACATTTTCAAGCATGTACATCTGATAAGGAATGTAGTGCTGGTGATAATTGTTCATCTACTTAAACATTGCTTTCTGCTACTGTGATCACATTACACATACAGACGCCTCCCTTTCTCTTTCTCTCTGTCTTTCTCTCACACACATACACACCCACACGCACACAAGCAGGTTACATGCTTACACACACTGAAGCTTCGCAGATATTTTGAGTCTTGCGGCTACAGATGGTCAGCTTCCGTCTACTGCTGGGCCATCCAAAACCTCCAGTTGTAAACACACATGGAGTGAGAGAGAGACAGAGAGAGAGAGAGAGCGAGAAGGTATGGGTGTCTATAAATCACTCATACTCCAGAGCCATATGCTCATACCTGTCTGTGAGGAAGAAGCCCAAACATAGGTGAGCCCCTCACATTCCAGCAACCTGACAGATATACAGATGGAGAGAGAGAGGGAGAGGGAAGGGGAGGGAGCTCACAGCCTCTCTGTCTCTCCTGCATCCAGCTGTGATTTCCTCCCTCTCTTCTCCTCCCCCTCTCCTCCCCTCTCTTCCCCTTGGGATAGAGTGCTCACAGAGTGGCAGATGGGTGAAATGCATAATACATAGACTATTTGGGGGGCTGGGAGGGTGCTGTATGTGTGTGTGTGTATGTGTGTGTGTGTGTATGTGTGTGTGTGTGTGTAGACAGTCCTACTCCGGGGAGTAGGCTGTGGAGTCATTATAGATCTAATGGTTGTGTTTTAGACGCTGCGCCGTGCCAATCTCATTTGAAGTGCAAAAGCCAAATGAGTGTGAAGCGTTTCATTACTCATGCTCTGTGTGTGCACGCTCCCCCTCAGTTCATGCGAGGCAACAGATCAGTGATGCAGTCACAACTTTCTAACTGACGTGTGAGATACATATATATGTGTGTGTGTGTGTGTGTGTGTGTGTGTGCGCGCACATTAACGCAAGTGTATTTTGAAGGACGTTTAAGGTGGATGCTAGGATAGGATATAGAATTTGAATCTTTTGTTCTCCACAGTCGTGGTTCTTCTGCCTCCCTGCTCATGTAGGCCGACTTCCTTTCCTTAATTACTGTGATTACAGCAAGATGAGGCCTATGTATCATAATGTTGTGTAATTAGCAGTCAATTTTGGACTAACAAGGCCTCCTCAGGCATAGGTAATGGATTTTGGATAGACAAGCCGAGCTGAGGCATGACTAATACAGCATGGGTAAGTACAATTAAAGCCTCTTCTCTGGAAAGAGGTTCCTCGTCACACACAGCAGAAGTTTGAGCATCAATTGGCATAGGAGTGAAAGAAGTTCATGTAATCCACATCATAAATTACAGCAAGGTCTCTCTTGGACCATTTACTTCCTTGGGGGTTAATTGGGATGTGTAAGATGTGTACCCAGAACAGATAAGGGAAGCTTGTTAGCTGATGGAGGCAAAATCCACCACACTGACAGAGACAGCTTCGGTTTAGGCAGACAAACGGCAAGAGGGGAAGAGCAGGAGGAAAGAAAACAAGAAAGAGAAAATAGTGAGTGAGAGAACAATGAAGACAAGACAGAACAAGAGAGAGCTGGCAGGTAGTGGTTCTCTGGAGATTCATTAGGCTTGTCAGAAATGCTGGCTGCGAATATGCTTGCACAGCAAGCTCTTCAGTGGGCACACGCAAACATACACAAACATACACAAACATACACACACCAACACAGGTTGCTGCAGGTGTATAGAGCTCTCATCTGCTGACAGGTAGGGATGAAAGCACAATAGGGACGGTGGGATTTGGAGTCACGCTGTGAAGACAGCAGGCTGCGTGTCTCCAAATGGCTGCTGCGGGAATTAACATATCCTGACTGGCATTAAGTCCTGTGCTTTGTGGCACACAGCATCTCAAATGATAAGTGTAAATGTGACTGAATGTTTGATTCAGATTTAAATTTCAAATTGGGACTATAACACAGCAGCCTATCATCCTAGTGTTGTACAACACTTAAGAAACAATCTTTTAAAGGGAACTAAAGTGTCACATCACCGTGTTGCCAGTCTCGCAACCCAACGGCTATCGTCAATGTAGATGATTTAGCCTATGGGGGCAACAGTCAATGTTTCGGGGCATCGGGTGTAGCCAAAAGATATCTGGACAACGATATCCAAGCCAAGACTTCCTCTTCCATGCGCCAGTCATTGTTTACAGTCTTTAGAGTTAGTAATCTTGGAACGTGGCTCTGACAGTGAAAAACATAATAAAACATAATCTCTAGGGTTTCAAGATTAACAAAAAAGCTAAATCGTCATCAGACGATAGACAATGGGCTCCAAGATTGTATTTCAGCCAGTGTGTTCCAGCTCTTTTGCTCACCAAACGAACTGTTTACCTGCATTCAACTAAAGCCTGCTCAGGCGTGATTAGTCAATACCACTCAGACTACAAACAGAAATCTGAACTTATCCCTTGCCTACAGATTCTGCCTCCACATGCAGTCATCTGTGTATAGAGATTTCCTCTTTGTGCTTCGACAGACATCTCAACATGCTGTACACTGGTTTTACTGGACAGCTCCCAGTGTGATTATACACAGTATCTGTGTGTGCCTGCTTATGGAAGAAATGATCAGTGCTGAGTTTGTCCATTTGTCTGGTTAAATAGGGCTTAAAATGCTGCTGAGTGAGGGTCTTATGAACTCAAGCAGTAGGTAGCATATTACATCAGATGTAAGCTGCTTGAACAGGAACCAATTTGTGCACAAGAGACTTTCCTTCTCTTCCTCTCTTTGTCTTTCTGAATAAATCAATGAGTGTATTATGGTTGTTTGTTTAAGGTGAAGAGCTCCGGATGAAAAATGACTAACAGATGATGAAATGACCTGAAATGTATGATGCAATCTGTGCAAGTGGAAGTCCTTTGTGTGTGTGTGCATGATTGCATGCATATGCATGTTCATCTTGGCTCCAAAACAATGTCTGGGCTTTCGGCTAGTGTGTAAATCCCGGCGTTTAGGTGGAAGAGAGAATCAGCGTCTGATTCCCCAGCTGTTCTCACAGCCGTTTCTCTGCCTGGACAGCATGACCGCTCACAAAAGAAATGTTTACTGCAGACACACAAACACACACACACACACACATGCAGACAAATGCACATGGAGAGCATACTGACAGTGAGGTTTTCCTTGCAGAAGTGTCCAATGAGTGAAGTACCAGCCCCAGATGCAGCCTCTCATCACAGACAGGACCTCAGTGGGAGATGGAGAGAAACTCCACACCAGCAGCTGGAAGCTAGATGACTGTTCCATGTGTTCATGTCTCACTGGAGATCCATAAAGCCTGACCGACACAGCCTGGGACCCATCCTATTTGTGTGTGCGTTTGATCCACATCCTCCAGTGAGAGAGAGAGAAAGACAGAGCCAAAGAACCGCCTGTATGTATTCATCAGTTCCTGACAAGTATTGTATGGCAGAATACACTATAACCTTTTATATCATTTTTGTGGCCCCTGTCTCAATACTAGGAGTCACATAAAATAGTCTCTTTCTCTCTCTCTCTATCTCTCTCTCTAGGAAGACATTTTTTTATACACATTTGACTTGGAGTGACAGTGTTTACTTTCACCTCATTTACTGTGGAAATGATCAGGCTGGTACACTGCTTCTCTTTCTCCCTTTTTTCTTCCGGGGACTCAGCTGTGGGCTCGGGATCATGGGACTATGTTTCCGTGACAACCAGACATCACCGGCAATTGCTGACACTAAAATAACAGACTGAATAATTTAGACAGATCCATTTTTAAACAGCATGTCAATTCACATCACTGGCCACAGACACCCTGCTTGGCACCCTGCTGACAGGCCCACCCAGGCCGGGTGAAGGGTGGGGTGCAGCGTCCAAGACTCATTTACCAACAATCTGGCTGTTAGAGCTAGAAATATCCTGAAACAACTGTGGAAATTAAATTAGTTGTATAATCTAGGCCAATAAAAAACACTCAAAATGTTTCAAATGAATATTTGCATAATAAAAAATGCATTGTAATTCAGCAAAAACTGGTTCAGCAGCAGAATATGGAATGAAATCTACACAAATAACTGGTCAGCAGGGACAGGGATGGACCCCAAGTCATAAAATATTGTTTATCAACCACACCACCGAACTGAAAATGCGTGTTTGATGTTTATGTTACGAGAGATGAAAGCAGCCCAGTTTAATGAAAGTAGCACATGGCTCCACAATCAAAGTTCAAAAGAAATCATCCATCAGGCATAATTTTCACGTCTGATTTTCTCATTTATCTCTGTTTAAAAAATGACCACAGAAATTAGCGTTGATGACTGACCATTTATCAGCATGGTGCAGTATGATAATAAGAACTAATTAATAGAGACAGATTTGTTACACATGTAATATCAAGAAGTAAAATCTGGGCCAATGAGAGTTTAACTACTGGGGTCACCAGCGGATTTAGAGAAGAAAGTTTGAAATTTTGTTTCATGCATAATTTGCATATTTTTTCACCCACTGTTTCACATCACGTACTATTACTTATTATCCCACTGAAATGACAAGCTAACACTAACAGCACACACTCCCTCCTTTCATCTCCCTCAGGTTTCTTAAAAGCTTCTACATTTTAAGAGGATCTTTTCTATGTTTTATGACAAGCTCGGGGAAAAACATAAGCTTAGGGTTCATATATCTGCACAAATAAAATAAGACATAAGGCAAAGACAGACCCATACATGCTCACACGTCACACAGATCCAACTGATGGCTTATTCAGATGGAACCTCGGGCTGCAAACCAAATGTTTGCACACATGATTTATTCTGCTTTCCTCAAGGCCTGAGTGTTGAGAAATAGTCAGACACCATTGTGTCTGCATATGTGTGTGTGTGTGTGTGTGTGTGTAGCTGCTCTCCTGTTATTTTACAAGCTCGTATTCACACCCACACACGCCCAGTCACCAGAGGGCTAAACAGAATAACGGAGCTGAGGAGTGGAAGGGCCTTGCAGGTGTCTCTCTACTCTGTCTCACTCACTTTGTCTCATTTAAATAATGTCTCATTATCATCTCTACCTTCTGCTAAAGAGATATTGTTGTGCAAACTTTATGCCTTTTTATTATGAAATCATAAAAACAAAGATACATTTTGGCTAAAGCAGATCCATGTCTTGAAAGCAAGGGTTTGCAAAATGTTCCTTTAAGCCCATATGTGTTGCTCTGTACAAATTTAAAGTTTGGCAAGAGTCAGACCCACACAAGGTTTTACAGTCGTGTTCAGAAAAACACTGTTTAATGTTTGATTCACGTCGTTGCATCTGTGCAAAAGAAACTGCGGTAAGTGACAAACATTTCAGCCCCTGTGGACAGTCAATTTCTGGAGGCTTCTATTGCTGATCCATGAAAACAATAAACAAAACACACAAAAAATATTCTTCCTGAGGACAGAGCTACTCTAATCAACGCACAATGGAAGGAGTGTATGCAGTACTATTATCAATGCATGTCCATCACATCAACAAAAACTGAAAATTGCAGTTTCAATTCTACATTTCTAATTCAGTGGAATCATAATTTACATAAAAATACCTTCCAGCTTGCTTCTTTTTTCTCAGTTTTTCCCCTCTGACACAATATTTTGAATTTGACCTTATTTCGTGTTCTGGGATTTTGGGAGAAGAATCCTCCTGACACACCCTGTCATCCCTTCACACACACACACACACACACACAACCTCCTCTCACCCCACCAACCTTCAGGCGGTGCACCTGGGTACAACTCTCTCACACACACACACACACACACACACACACACACACACAAATGTGCGCATAAACACATTCCCCCACACGTACAAATGCACAACTCACAAGGACAAAAACACACAAATGCAAACTCACACAGACAGACACACAGACTGTGTGTGTCCAGTCTCAAACAGCCCATCAAATTGTGCTTCAAAATCAGTGTTTGGGCAGATTGTAGCTTTCGACAGCCATGGTCAGGAGGTCTCCCATTAGGTTTTATAACAGCTTCAACAGTGACCACCTGGGAAATGACAAACGCATACATACACACAATGTGAAAACCACTGAGAGACACACAGCAGGATTGATCTCCCTCAGTGGTATTGATTAGCCTACCCCCAACTCAGATCAGAAGATACCAGCTGTGTCAAGCCATTTGCTTCCTGAAGCGCTGCGTCTCCTGCATGGAAGATGAAAATAATGACGCCGCAAGCGTCTTCTCTCAGAGAAATTCTGCTGGCTGCAAAAGGGCAGGAAGCCCACAGGGAAACAGTTACCTCAGATGAAGGTTGCTCTAAGCCATTTGTTTTGACCTCTGCCCTGGTCCTACTGAATGTGTGTGTGTGACATACTTTGTATAACTACTGCTTTGGCTCATGTGGTTGGTATGTGAGTGTATGTGTGCTATGTGAAAAGCTAGTCTGTCAGTAAAAATGCAACCGACTGTGTCTCGTGTGTCTTTCTGTAACTTTGCATTTGTGGTGTGCGCACTCACACACAAAGACACACAGTCACATACTCTAATACATCTGGGAGTAACATCAAGGGAACTCTATTTAATAATAGTTTCACAGTATTTTATTATCCTAGGACAGTTGTTTTACATTATTAATAAAAGCATGAATACGCTTCTTTTCCAAAAGCTACAAAGACACAGTATCATGATGTAAGATTTACTAAGCTTTATCAAAGTTTAATAAGCTGCTCTATTTGACTTGTTACTTCCAGATAATCATTACTATTCTGTCTATGTTTTGACACAAAAATCAGAAACTATCCATCTGAAACTTTTTGTTCTCTTTAAAATCTGATTCAGTCTGAAAGGTTTATGATACTGCAGCTAAAATCAGGGTAAAATGAAAATACTAGCGTGTCCTACAGAGTGAATTATGAAGACTCACATCCAGTGGTATTTCTGTTCTAAACCAAAATTACTATCAGTATTATTTCTTCATGAAAATGCTCTAGTGTATCACTGCCAAAACAGTCATGCCTTTTATCACTAGTTGGAGTTACAGTATGACGAGAAGCCCCAATTGTCTGATTTACAGTTGAAGTTGCAGAGTTTTGCATTCAATTACGAAATTTATGAAAAACAGATGAGTTAAACTATAAGGAACAGAAAGGCAATAAGTAGAGTAGAATAAACTAGTCACTCACTCTCTCACTGGCTGTATTTTGATGACTTTTTTCAGAAAAAAGTATTGTAAGGTATTACATTTTCAAATACATCAACTGCATAACAGTAATCCTGGTAATGCTCTTTTACTTCAACATTTTGGGGGTCGGCTTGTTCAGTGTCTTACCAGGAGTTTGATGGAGGGTTGATATCAGGTTGGTCTCCCTGCATTCAACAGAGGAACTGGTCTGGTACAGGTTAGCTCCAGTTTGTGCCTCTAGTGTATTAGCAAACCTTCAAGTCACATAGGTAACCATGGGTTTCTAAAAGATAATTAACCAGGGATGTTTGGAAAACCCAGAAGGTCATTTTAAAACACTTACCATTAGACTCTTCTAAGCATCTGAATGAATGATGGAAGAGATTTTTAACCAATTTCCAAAGGTCTGCCTGTGTTTTTGAAACAAGACTAAGATGGCAGCCCGCCAGCTACCTGGATAGGAAACAAATCTGGCAAACTACAAACATTAGCAATTAGTTAGCCTACTTTCAGGTGATTTGAAGGGGGTATGTGACCCCCGCTGTTTCACTGTGAGGGCCCTGTGTGGGACTTCTGTTGTGCTGTGAGCAGTAGCCATGTTAAGCTAAATCTTATTGTAACAGTCAGTCAATTCAAATACTTTTTTCTATATGTGTTGAATACAGAAACTATGACCTGTTGGTGTGGATGATTTGGGGTTGCTTAAGGGCACCTTTGATGAAACTAGGTTGAAAGGTATTTCATACATTTGTTATTACATATTTACATTTGTCAAGTAGCTTGCCCAAGACTGCTCATTCACAACAGGATAAATTTTATTTTCTTGGGAAATTTTTCCCTGTAACTTCTAGCAGAACAATTTGCTTTCCTCTGTATCCCTGCTTATAAAATATTAATTTTACTGAAATACTTTAAATAGCTCCATGTGTGGAAACTTAAAAGCAGTAAAAGGCTAATGCCAGAGTCCAGGATATGTCTGGCAAATATTCTGCGGGACAGTAAGACCTTCTCTGAAGGTTCCGGCTCCTGTGAATCAGCTTCAGTTTGGGAGAAACTGCACATAAACACATACATTTTAGAAGGGAACATGTACAGTATATCACATGTGGTCAACTGTGACCTTGCAAGAAATTGTGTGCATTAGGTGAGCGTACGTTACAGTGCGGAAACCCATTTCTCATGTCATTTGTTGAAGTTTAAGCGCCTGAGTATATGTGAGCATGAGAAAACCTTGAAAAGAAAGAAATATGACAAACTAACATGAGCAACATCAACGTAATTCAATTCCATCTTTGAATAGTCTTGTGTTTTATTGTTGTGTGATGCTTGAAGTACTATTTGGTGGAAATGTAGGTGTTATGTGTAATGTGCTATTTAGATTCAGTCGTCTGTCTCTCCTCTCCAACTCAAAATGTCAATCTCCTGCTCTGCAGTCTCTCTCCTACTCCCCTCCCCTTTTTTTTCACCCTCTTTGCCCTCTCTGTATTTTTGACAAGCTGGCACACTCAAAGGGTATTGTCAAAATGTCAAACTTTATAAAATATAGATATAGAAAGAGATGTACAAAGGCTGAGGGAAAACATGAAAGAAGATGAATGGGAGGAATATGAGAGAAGTGTTAAAAAAGAGGGAAGACAGAGCGAGGGAGTGAGAAAAGAGATATGAGCTCTCTGTGGTAAAAGACAATAAAGTGTGAAAGGTTTTTCCTTTGTTTGATGTCCTCCCCTCGGGGGCTCTGTGACAGAGGCCGCTGCAGAGCCCCAGTTAAAAGAGGAAAAATGACAGGAGCCATTTCTTTCTTTTTCTCTCTATGGCCCTTCAGGATGAGGATTGTCTGTGTTTGTGAGTATGTGTGTGTGTCAGAGAATGAGAGAGAGAAAGAGGCAGAGTATGAGACAGACAGAGAAAGCGAGAGAGAGGGAGAGGGAGCCTTTGGGGTCTAATAAATCAGGCCTGCATTGACCTGGAGGGTCCTGGAGGATCTTGCGTGGGAAGACAGGTGTCCATAGCATTCTAGGGCAGAGGTTATGGTCAGACACATCAGTCATCTTACACAACACACACACAGACACAGCCAGGGCTGAAATTACCCAGAGACAAAACCCATTTCCTCCTCTTGTACCTCATTACCATGTCGCAGCCCTCTGCTTCATATTTGGTTTCGTTTTAAATGTGAAATACTGCTGTGATCAAATAATGAGAGCGAACTGCAACGCGGGCCGCTTTTGTAAACAGTTTACCATTGATTATTCTGCCACTTACTGTGTTTCACTGTGTTTTCCTTTCAGTTTATAAAAAAGCAAGGCTGGCACCGTAGCTCACAGTGGCGGTGGCTCCCTGACAACATTAGCATAATAATAATTCACAGGCTGGAGTTATGGAAATGAAATAAAATATTGTTCTTTTATTCCGCAGCACGCAGCAGTATTCCGCTAAGACATCCAGTTATTATAGATGACAAATATGAATTAAACACACGGGTTGGAACTGGAAGGAAGGTATGTGAGCGTGGAAGGAATCCTCTCACACCGCCTCTCTGCTGTCTGTGTGTGAATGACAGTGTGTATCAAAGAGGTGTGTTTGTTTATGTATGTGCATATATGAGAAATGTGTGTTTCTGTAACTTATACTCCCCTGAATCGATAGTTTATTCGCAGTAATAAACACAGGAGGTCCTGAGAAATGGGGAACTGTATATTTGTTCCTGGGATAAAACCAGAGCAGTCAACGCTCCATCATCTGTTTGAGCCATTTCCATGTGTGTGTGTTTTTGTGTGTGTGTGTGTGTGTGTGTGTGTGTGTGTGTGTGTGTGTGTGCATGCCTCAGGGTTACGGTTAGGGGATTGTTGCGTGCCTCTCTTCTCTGTCCTCCTTTTCACCTTTACAGATGCAGAAAAATGAAACTCCTACATGCAACAAATGCACACACGAACACACACAAATACACACACACGTGCAGACAGTCAAAGAGTGAAGGGTCCCGCAGAGTTCATAAGCTAGTGAATAATAAAAGCTCCACACCGGACAGGGCTGTCTGTCTGCTGTAGAAATGGCCTGTCTGTGACATGAATATGATTTTTGCTGTGCGCGTGTGTGTTCTTGCACATGCAGATGTGTGTGTGTGTGTGTGTGTGTGTGTGTGTGTGTGTGTGTGTGTGTGTGTTTGTGTATGTGGGAGTGCGCTCTCTATGGTAACTAGATGAATTATTCACTGTTTACTGATGAGGAAGCATTTAGGCTCCCAGGAGTGGTGCTCAGAAGCAGGCCTCACCTCTCTCCTCTTGCCCTCTCCGTCTTTATCATTCTGTTCTGCTCCTTCCCTCTTTCCCACTCGCCACCTCACACTCTCATCATCTCTCTCTCCATTACCAGAGCTGTTGGTTCTAACACCACGCCTAAATGGAATAATAGCGCTGTTGCAAGAAATACGCTAGTTGAAGTCTTTCTTCGCCTTCAGCTCCACATCTCTGCCTGTCTGATCCCACTGACCTAGTTGGGAAACAATGTTCTGATGGTAAAATCTCTGTTGTGATGAGCACAGTAGGAATCCATTTGCATGTATTAGGTAGAGAGATGGGATTCAGCTCTTTGGGGTTGCCTTAGCTGAATTAGCCTCACTTCACTGACTAGTCTCGGACATACAGATATACCCACACACAAGCAAGCACAATTCACTGGAAGCCACGTTTAATCTTCCTCTTACACACACAGAAGTGGGTACACACAAATGCACACACACACACACACACACACACACACACACACACACACACACACAGTCACATAGGCTAAAACACAGTTAATACAGCCACTAATCAAGCTCCTATTACCAGGAGGAGGCTTTCACACATGGGGACTAAACTCCCTTCATCTAATTGGTCCGCTGAGAAAATCGCTAAGCTGTTCACATCTGCAGGGATACATACACACATGTGCACCCACACACACACACACATGCGTACACACACATGCGGTCACTCTTAGCCAATCAGTACAAAGCTCCTTGGGCAATGTGCACAGTTCCATCCTTTACTTTATCCATCTTTTATCCCTTGGTTCATCCCTCGCTTTCAGCTCCATCGGTCCCATTACCACAGCCAGGGACCCCAATCCCTGGAACAGAACCTCAACACACACACACACACACACACACATCACTTAACCACAGCCCAGCTTCCACCATAACAAAATCAAGGACCAAGCTTTTTTAGCCTATTGGTGTCTTTCCTGTATGTGGTGTCTTTGTATGTGTGTCTGTGTGTGTTTGGAGTTGGGTGGTTTCCCATCCGGAGCAGCCGTTGTGCTGCTTATTAAACAAAGCCTGTCTAAATCTGTCCTAATCCTTTCCCATAGCTATCCCTGACTACACATATAGACACACACAGATTTCCCCACAGTTGCTGAAGTCCACTGCTCAGCAACACATTCTGTCCTCTGTCAACCCCTGCAGAGAGAGGGAGAAAGACAGCAAGGGAGATGGAGGGAAAGGAAGACACGCATTCACACACACACACTCACTCAGAGTACATAGTATTTTTTAGGGTATGGCGGTTAGTCGCCCATCTGGGACTGAAGATAACCCTCACTACCTACTATTGTACGCAGCAGTGTGCAGGGGGTATGTGTGTGTGTGTGTGTGTAAGGGTGATTATATTTGCTTTAGAACCCCCTGCACCCCGTAGTGCCAAACCAACACTTCATCTTTTAACAAATGGAAGCTTTCTGGAGCATAAATTAGTCCCAGAATGAAGGAGACGGTAACCTGCAGAATTTGCATGTCTTTATTTATTTTTTTAATAATATGGCACAAATTACAGTGCTGATGTGGAAGAAGAACTGCCTTTGGACACAAGGGGAAATCCATCAAATAGTCGACTTTAGCTCATTTTAGTTGCGTATAACAGTTTTAAGGGATTGACATACTGGAATTCTTGGCTGGTAAGCCAAACACCAAAATTACTTGATTAATCTTTTTGAAATGTGTACACCTAAGTCTGGCAGTCTTGTACAGTGAAATATATACTATGTGCAAGAATAGTGCACAGCTCAGTAATCAAGCTGCTTTTTAGCCTATTAAGCCAGACAAGTTGTGTGGGTTGATCAAACTGTGAAATACATCTGAGTTCCCTCATAGTGTGCTGCTTGATGATAATCAATTCTACAATCTATCATTCAATAAAAGTTTTGGAGCTACAGATATAACAGAAAATAGATACTGCAAAACAATAACCATGCCCAAGTCATTATTAACACCAAGCTGCACGGCTATAAGACTCAGTTTTGCACATTTGTGGGTCAGCCCCTGTGTTCTGTGCTCTCCCTCTAACTCAAACTGTTGAATCCAACAGGAGAAAAGCAACAGCATCATGATCTCCTCCAATCAAAAGATATGATTTCAGTAGGTTACAGGTTAATTACATCTCAGCTGTGTTCCATATGTTGCTGCCTTACATCCGCTGCAACAGAACCATTCAGATCATCCTTACGAGTATATGAGACTTGTGAGGAGAATTTAATATAAAGTTCAACATGTGTCTATTTTATCAGGATTAAATTAACAACATATTGTTACCAAGTAATTCCACATGGCGCATGATATAATAAAGCCAGTTGTGTCTGTAAGATAACCTTATTGCTTCCTTAAAATAACGTGAAGTGCTGCCAACTAGCTCCATAAACTAAATGGTTAGTTTTGGTATTATGGTTGCATTTTAGTAACTGACAAAGGTCAACATAATGAGCTTGGAATGAGCAATACATGCAATACATACCCTGGCAGCAAGAGTTGACTGAGAAGAGAAACTCTAGAAAATTAGTCCTCTCACTACAGTTCCAAAGAAGACTGATTTGTATTTAACTTTGGTTTATGTATGTTTTTGAAAATGATTAATTTATGCAGTGATGCGTGGAACTGGTAACCTTTCTTCCTGGTTGACCATTGTTGAAAACCTGGAAGCAATGTTATATTCAAAAATGTAAACAAATTGCAAGATGTCACATACAGTACTTTACAGGATGAATTTGTGGGTAATTCAGTCACAAATTCCTGTAGGGTCCGATTCTGTAGACTATAAGCAACGTGTGAGAATTATGGTCTTCACAGCTTTAACATTTAACCACTAAGTTCATGAAGCGGCTACACCAAACATATGTTATATTTCACAAATTCACTTGCTAATATTAGGTTTGGTACTTAATACACTACAACGCCTGCCACATTCAACTGCTTTATGGAAACAAGACTCTTTATTTTGATTTTATTCATACTGTTTTACCTTGACAGAGTGGAGAGTCTGTGGACTGCCTGACGCCTGATAAGCAAGTCATATCTGACATTATATATAGCTGTATTTACTTTACTGTCAGCTGGTGTGTGTGTGTGTGTGTGTGTGTGTGTGTGTGTGCGGTTCACTCGCTAAATGTGTGAATGAGACTGGAAGTGTGTCCACATCTCTGTTTGTCCAAAGCTGTTTGCTACGATATTTCCAGCTCTGGTTTGTGTGAGCACAGAGCACTGTGACTTTGGTGATAATTGAAGCACATATACCCATTCACATGGAGGTGTGCGTGTGTGTGTGCAAGGGTAGCATTGACCAATAGAGATAATTACCTCAAAATGTGTCTGCACTCTGAAGTCATCACGTATGGAGATTACATCCCCAGACTAGTTTCATGCATTAATACACGTACACACCCTCTCGCTCTCTCACACACACATGCAAAAACACAAACACATACACACACACGCACACTAAAGCAGGGGTGATTTGAAAGGGCTGGGGTTGTTTGAAGAGCTCCTTCAGACACAAGCATCCCAAATAATTTCAGTACATCTCAATGAAGACATGGACGCAGCTGTCAAAAACACATACACACACATTACACACTCTAGCACACAGAGCGGTCTCTTTAATAATTGTGTATTATATATGTGACCGAGAAGAGCATGGCCACAAGCACCTCTTTGTTTCAAGACAAAGAGCAGGTCAAAAACATCATTAGTCTGTGGCTGCAGGACACACACACACACACACACACACACACACACAGTGTTTTCCAGATGCTAATACTCTTGCCAGCAGGGGTTCTGGGCCCCAGTGAGACTTCGAGGCAATCACACACACACAGTAGGAAGAACATCACTTTTCTCGTACACACAGCAGCATTTTTTCCCCAAGAGAAGGATATTGAATTTTTATAAAAGTGGCAAAATAAAAAGCAGAGGTGAGGCAAGGTGAGAGGGGGAAGAGGAGAAAAAGAAAGAGGGAGAAAAAATGTGTACAAATCTATTGTCCAGCTTGTGCAAAGCAACAAAAGGTAGCCCTCTCTGTAACCTTGTCCTCATGAGTCAAGGCATAAATCACTGTAAATTGTGTTTGTTCACACTAATCCAACCCTGGTGTGGCGTGGAATAGTGCAGTCAGCACCACCTCTCAAACATACACATATAGACCTACACACACACATGCAAACACAGTAACCTGACCTGTGTCCACTCTAAACTCCTCTGAACTGCTTCAGCTTCACGTAAAGCTCTGACATCACTTATAGAGTCCAGAATATCTACGGAAAAAGCTTTTGTGTCTGGTAAAAAACATTTTATGGAGTAAGAATATTTGTTCTTCTGCCTCGGCTGTAATTGATGTGGTGCACATGCAGCATCACCACCTTACAGCCAGTAATAAGATTATCTTATATTCACACTCACTGATTAACCTCTCCTCTCTCACACTTTTATTTATTCTGTCTTTCCCTCTCTCCGCCTGACTACACGTTGTAATCCTGGTCATGTCAGAGGAATGTTCCGGTGTTGTTCTGGTGTCTGAGCCTGTATATACACACACACACACGGAAAAGACAGCCGCTCCGACACATGTACACAAAGCGAGGTTGTGCTACTATAAGCACCACCGAGCAGCGCGTCAGGGCTGAGTGGAAAACCACAAGAGAGGAGTGATGACAAAGAGATGTTACACCTCTCTGTCCCTCCTCCTCCCCCGACTCTCCTCCCTTCCCCCATCGTTCATTCCCAGGCATCAAGGTCGGACCGTGTTACAAATGAAGCACTGCTCCACCCCTCTTCTATCCACTCTACACTCACACACCCACACAGTCTGATGAACGACCGCTGCTGTAACTCACTTCTTGCTGTGACATCATTAATACGACATACTGTCCACAGTGACATCATTAATAAGAGCCGCGGTGCTGACTCTTCCTTAATGGCTCTCTAAATATGACAGGTTTGACATATTGTCCATGGGGTGGTCCTGTGCTTGTGTGTGTGTGTGTGTGTGTGTGTGTGTGTGTGTGTGTGTGTGTGTGTGTGTGTGTGTGTGTGTGTGTGTGTGTGTGTGTGTGTGTGTGTGTGTGTGTGTGTGTACATGTCTGGCAGAGAGGCCTGTGCATACACCGGTGCCTGATTTACACTGCAGGCTGCTGTTTGCAGGGTGCAAGCAAATGTCAGCCAGAGCAGGCTCCCTGTCTTTTTTAAGCAATTAGGGAAACAGTTTCTGTCCCACCCTGCGACACATCCTCACACACCTAGACATGAACACCGATAGAAGCACACGCACAAACACACACGCACATACACACAAGTTTCCTGGTTGATGGCTTACACTGAGAAGAAGATGGATTCTGAATAATTAGGGAGATAATTGCCCAGGCAGGGGAGAAAGAGAAGATCAATGGTTGATCTTTGAGTGAGTTTGTGTGTGTTCTTGTGTGTGGTGTGGCAAATATATGTATCGACTGTCTATATGTTCAGTTTAGGTGCTTTTAGATAGTGGAAATATCAAATAGAAGCCAGTGCAACCTTGCATCGTTAAAACCATCTGGCTCAGTTATACCATAAAATGCAGCACATATTATTTGACAGCGCCCTATATATAAATAGAATGAATATATATGGAACGAAAAATTATAGTAGCGATGGTGTTGCCAATGTGTTTTGAAGTACTGTGCACATAAAAGTCAGTGCTATTACGGAAGAGTGTTTCATCCTGTGTCTTTGTTCAGCTTCACAACAATAGAAACAGACTTCCTTGCCTTTGTTTGGCAGAGGGGAGAGATGGAAGAAAAAAACAGAGAGATGAAGGTGGGGGGACAACATGTGGCAGGTCAGTCTGCACCTGCTAAGCAACGGATATCTTGTCATGGCAAGGCTTGTTCCCCTTGTTCTGTCTGACACACACACACACAGATCTCTGACAAAAGCTTGATCAGAGCCTCCCGCATCCTCTTAAACTTCTTCCAAATCTTTGTCTCTCTCATGCTCCCACTGCTCTCCTTCTTCTCTCCTCCTCTCCCATCCTCCCTCCTCCCTCAGACAAAGGTGAGCACACGTCAGACTGACAATCAGACTGGAGCTCAGAGCGTGCATATAATTAACACACACACAGTGACATACATGATGAGTCGCCTAAAGCTCCCATGGCAGCCAAACAATGAGCCTCACTGACATTCATCAACATTTATCTGCTGGCAGACCAGAAAAACGTGGTGGCCCCTGCTATCTGGGATGTCTTTTCTTCTCATTTTCTCCGTACAATGCATTTACATTTCAGTCCTTTAGCACACAGGCCTATTCATATTCCCTGAATTTAGAATTGTTAATTTAGTATCTAGGCTACAAACAAAGGCAAACAACTGGGACAGCATCACTGTCATCACTATTTATAGAAGTTCCTCTGCAGTGCATATTGTTAAGGGTTATTATGTTATGTGAAGCAGACACAGAGATGAAGAGCCAAACAGTGGAGGAGGAGAGGAAGGCATAAGGGATACATTAAAGACGGAGGGGGCAGCTGTGGGTGTAATGCTGTATCAGATAGGCAGTGGCAGGTCGAGGCCTGGTTTCGTCAGACGCATCTCCATATGAAAGGAGCTCTGTGCCACTCTAAACACTACGTATGCATTTGTAATGCAGCTCAAACATAGGACTGGGTTTAAGCAGGTGCTCAGAGGACAAATAGTAATCAATCTGAATTCAACTAGTCCTGTCCCCACCTGGCACACGACATATCCACTGACACAAACGCCATCCCTGAATGGGATGGGTTATCTTTTCAGCATCCATCGAGCCATGTCAGGCGAATAACAAAGGAAATGGAGCTACAATAACTAGGTGTCCACCCCTCTAATTACAGCTAAACTGATTTTAAGCAGTGGCGTTATGATGTCTAAATTAGTTTTTCACAGCATGCCACCTTCCCTGTTTAAATTATAAAAGAGAAAATCTCCACCAGCGCCAACCTGTCCGTCTTTGTGTCTCCCTGCCTGTCGGTTGATCCATGATCTCAGACTGGAACGGTGCAGTTCACAGTAAAGCTGGCAGCTGACTGACAGCTTAAGTCAAAAACATGAAATATGTTATGTTTCAGCACCTCCCGACAGACGACACCCTGGGGAAGGATAGTTAACTTTAATGGTTTGTTTAGTTTGGAGACGTGTAGTGTGTGTATGGGTGTGCATGTGCCTGTATGTGTTTATTTTGAAGTATGGGGGTATTAAAATTGCAACGGGGCTGTGTGGGCTGATGACTTCACGCGCAGTTAATTGGCCAACTTGGTTATTTTCGTGCAACACTAACTTCCACAGGCAGACCTGGATCTACCACACAAATATATATAGAAATATACACCTGCTACAAGCTAAATCCAAACATAAAGTCTTCCTTTTCCAAATGTTACTTTTCCCTTCCAAGTTTCAATGCCAACATGCCAAGGTAGCTTACATGAGTAGGCGTGTACTGTAAAAATAAAAATTTTGCTCATGCTGTGTGTAGGTAAATATTTTGGAAAGGGACACTGTAATGTAATCGTCAGGTGTTTAAATGACAAGAAACCCCACTTTCCAGCCTTACAAAACACAGCAGAAAATGACAAAAGAGTGTACAACCACACCCAAATAACTCCCTTCAAGCTTCAAAAAGTGTTTTATGGATACAAGCATCCTGCTGGGGAACTGCATGCATATAGCACATTTACTTTTCAGAGGATGAAACATTTTCTGCAAAATGACACAGCGCTAGCAGTTTCACTGGAAACTCTATCAGTCTTGATGGGGAAATAGCTTTTTCAGCAGAGTAATATAATGTGCATGGATGACTGTGTGCACATAAAGCAAGAAAAAATGGTAACCACACACAGTGACAGAAATGAGAAATAACACCATTATGCCTTCTCGGCAAAACACAGAGAGCCTAATGGAATAATCTGCTAAACACATTAACTAAACATTATACTGTCACAAGGTGGTTGATATGCTATTAACTACCACCACTATTACTGAACTGTAGGCGCAGTGTGCTCATCAGTAGGAGTTCTGTTGCTGCAGACGTAAAAGTTCACGAAGACTTATACACACACACACACAAACACACACTGTACAGATTATTAGCTGGTTGTGTTTTTGCCTTTTTCTGTCCATAAACAGATCTGTCAGAGCAACAGAACACAACAGACTGGTAAATCCAGTTATCCACCATCCACAGAGGAAATGACCTGGACCAGGCCATCTGTGAGTAAAGCGTGTGTAATAGCGTGTGTGTGTGTGTGTGTTTTACAAAGAGCAGAATGGGGTGGGTATGAAGCAAAAGGGAGAGAGTTTGCCACTGATGCTCATGTGTTATTCATGAGAGCACAGAGTATTTGTGGGATAAAAGCTCTTTCAAACATTAAGCAAAAGAGAGGACAGCAAAGTAAGGAAGAGTACGTAGAAAAAAGCAGCGAGGCTGAAAGTATGACTTCACTTGGCTTTTTGCTGTTTTATCTCTCTCCCTCCATCTTCTTCCCTCTCTTTTGTTTTCATTCTGAGGCTGTCAGACGGAAGACAGCAATATAAACTGAAAGAGTCCCAGACAACAAGGGGAAGAGGAGATAGGCAGTGGAAGAAAGGGAGGAAGACGGGGAGAATTTAAGGGGAGGAAAGGAAAGGAAAGTAAGGGACACAAGAGGAGGTAAAGTGGGTTTGGATAAAAGATTGAGGTGATAGGAGGGGACTGAAGGAGTATAGAAGAGGCTCGGGGAGGCAGATGGGCTAAACGAGGACAGTGTTACATTCCAGGTGGCACATCTCGAGAGCAGAGCAGGAGAAACATGCCACTGTTGTCTGTCTGATCCACTGAGAGACAGTCTGACTGACTGACATTTGAAAAGGAAACTGACACCAAATTGGCTCTATTAGCTTTTGGGAAGGCTTACAAATGGAGATAAACAAACAATTACACAATGTTGTTCATGTCAATAAGAAACTGCAATGAAAAATACTTGCAAACAAGACGATGTCTAGCCAATTACAAAGACTGAATGTGTTAGTTGCCAACACTGAGCAGTGGGGACTGATCTGTTCTAGCTGTGCATTAAAAGCTACTGGCTCTATTTTTTTATGAAACATAGAGGAATGATACAGCATTTTAAAATAAATGTGCTTATTTCAAAGCTTATCTTGTTCAGTTTTGAGCTGCTGTTATAAAAATGTGTAATTAATTAACTTCCCATTAGATTCCAGCAATACATTTTTTCTCCCCCATAATGGAATTTTTAATTGCAATGATTGGTCCCAAGTGGTTGCTGCAGGGCAAATGTTCCTGACAAATGTTCTTATTAAAGTTTCTCCACATATGAAAACACTGGCAAATGCAAACAAATGCACAATCACTGTCAAACACCAATAAGACCAAATAATGTCCTAATGCAACTTTCATTAAAGGGGAATTGATTTTACACATCAAAGTGTGTTTTCAGGTCTGGGAGAGTACTTCTGCATATGTGCAAAAAAAAGCTTTTTGTGTTTCCAGAGAGAGCTGTGTGAAATCTGATAAATTGCCTCAAGTGATGTCGGGTCTTGCACTTGGGTATGAAGACTACGAGTCTGAAAATGAAACAGTGTGAAGTTAGAAAAAAGCGGACCCCACCAGAGCTCTATAGCCCGCTCCTCATCTCTGCTTGAGGCTAGCGGCTCAAAGCTAGTCACTATGAGCCTTTATACACCTGAATCTCCTACCAAACTGTCGGAGGTTAAGTAGCATTATGAGTTTTGATGAGGAAGAAGAATGCATGGAATATAAAACGTATCTCTGTTTCTGCAGCATTACTTTTTTAAACATTTTTCAAAACTGTTTGTCATGAGTCTGACCATGTTATAGGAGTGCAATGTTAAACCTGTAGTGTATTCTTTCAAGAAACCCTTCAAATAACAATACAAGTTAAACAAATACCATTTTAAAAGCATCTCACTGCCTTTTTAGTCACCAAAATAGAACAACCAGTGCCTGTAACAGTGAACAAGGGAACCTGTTTGCATAAGGGTGGCAAATAAAACAGTTCAGCTTCAGGCTGCATGGACCATTTCTCCATCTCACTACCACCAGCATACTGAGTGCACTAAACCTGCACCTGAAGAGCGCAGGGAGAGTGTGTCTGTGAGGTCAATCCCATAAAAGTGCAGCAGCAGGTGCCTGCTACAGTACATCACACAGAATTACGCACTCAATCATACACAGAGACACACACACATGTAAATACACACAACACACACGCATGGTTGAGCTGATACATCCAGACATCTGACTCCAGAGCTCATAGCTTCTAAGTGCTGCTCGTTTCCTTAAATCACCTCTGAGGAAGAAAGACAGAGAGACAATGAGACTTCACTCTTATGTACCCCTTTGCTCCCTTGAGCGTGTGATAATTCAGGTTAAATAAGGTGTTGTGTTGGACATAAGGGGCAACCATAACAGATATTTACCCCATTCATAAACCACAGAGGCAGGGCGGATGAGTGTAGGAGCTCCAGACTCACTCTCTCCAGATGTCTGTCTGATTAAGATGATACACTGTTATGCTGCTTGGTTCTGCCAGGGGGGTCTGGCGAGGACTTTACTACAAGCCCTCTGATTGGCCGGCCTCTGGGTGACCCAGAGCTGCTGGGAGTCTTGAGATGTCAGACACAATTCTGAGATGAGTTGCACGTGTAGCGCCGTAATGCTCTGAGGTTACAGGAACAGTGTGGTTGGTGGGTGTAGGAGAGACTTTTGCACCCTTTTACACATAGGCAAAGAAGTGGGTCAAGTGCCTGGCTGTCATTGTTGGGGGTGGGGGTCATTGTAATTGTGGTTGCTTGTGTGGCCAATGCGCATGTGCAGCTTTTCTCAGTGCTCCCAGGTGGATCAGCGCTCTGAAATGCTGTCCCTCTACCACTAAATCAGCTGAGGCTGCAAGTCCTACTCGCAGTCACAACTTCAACCATTCAAAAGACATAAAAAAGCCCACTGGTCAAAGCATTTATCAAACATATTCAACAAAATTCAACATCAAGTCATATTGAACTTCATGGGAAGCAGCCAGAGCCCCAATAGTCTCTCTGACTGGTTTGCTTCAAATTATGACAGGAGGCATTTAAGTGCCTCGGCTGAAATCTGTAAATCAGAGGAGACATTGTACATATATCAGAGTTATCTGATAACACCAATTCAAATGTCAAAGAAGAGGAGGTGGGAGTGAATAAATGTCAATATGTCATTACAAACATTATTAGTGCCAATACAATAGGCTTGGTCATATACATGTGGGTGCGCACGAAGGATGGGGAAAGCAGGTCATGTGGCTGTTAGACAGAAGGACCTTCATCCCCATCGACATAATCAGTTCAGTCGTCCAGAAAAACGAAAGATGTCACTTATACGAAATACATAAGAAATAGAGGATGTGGAAGTAAAGGTTGAGATGCAATTTATAAGCCTCTTCCCCAAAGCCCAAAGGCAGCACTGTTTATCCAGTTAGATCTACAACCTTAAAAAAAATAATACAAATTTAAGATCTGTTTGCCAATTATTGTATTGTACCTGCTGTTCTTGTACAGGTAGATCTTTGAAATTAATATGTAATTACAGCAGCAGCAGAATAATATAAGGGAAAATGGGCATTCAGTATAATTACTGATGACCAACATGTCACGACAGACAGAAAAACCTTGACTTACCACATAAAGAAACTGAAAATGCAGAGAATAGAGTCACTGCGGCAAAATGTACTTATCTCAAGGAAGTGCAATGCAAAATAAATAACTCAGCAGGGACCACTTATCACCACAAAACATGGACTGCCACTTTCATGCTCAGTTATGCATCATGTGACCGTGCTGCCACAGTGAACATTGTTGTTTGGTCCTGAAATTGCAGCATTGTGAATGACAGATATTTTGACAGGGCTGAAAAATTATCACTCTGAACTCACCACCCTGACTTCTTTTTTGAAGTGTAATATTAAGTCAACAGGCTCTTTTCCATCCATTCTACAGGTAGGCATCTCTATCTATACATCAGTCTGTCCATCTGACTAACATTCATCCTTCCATACATCCGCGTAAACATTCATAAAATCCCTTCATCCATCCGGGCAGTGAGCTTTTCTCCCCTGAGAGAGGCTCAGCTGCCTCCTGCAGCCCTCAGACATGTTTTAATGGTGAATTTGAACTATATAGGCTCCTCTGGCTCTCCTGAGATGCGCACACAAACATCAAACACTGCATGGCATGTATATCAGCAGCGGTGGCCTAACCAATGGCTCTGCCACAATTCTATTCTCCTACTCCTCCTTTCTCTTAATATTTACACACCAAATTCTAGTTTCTACTTTCACATAACACCTCTTTGTTGTTCCTTTTTATCTAAGTCTCTGTAAACACTGGTTATTTTTCTCCCCGTAGCATCCTTTTTTGTCTTTGTTCTTTCTTCCCTTATCTCTCTGCCCCCTAAGCCTGTCCCTCCTTCTGGCTTTCCCTTTGTATTCCTCCTCTTTAACACCGCCTCTCCTCTTTCTGCTCTGTCCCATTTTTCCTTTGCTTTTACTCATTTTCGCATTTGCTCATTTTCAGTACGTAATGTCATGCTGCCCTGTAACAAATGTCTTTATGTAAATGTGTGTCATGTGAGGACAGTGTGTGTGAGACAGAGAGTGACAGACTCAGGGAGAGAGGAAAAAGTTAACTGTGATCAGCACAGATGGAAGGACACCTGCTCTGTAATGGTGTTTTCAGATGCTCCCTCTGTCTTTCATGCCCTCATGCAAGCACACATACACACAGCTACTTCAGAGAGGCAAACCTGGGCACAACATGAAGGACTGTCCTCTTCCCATGGTGCAATGGAGGCAGAGTGACGGATGGGTTTGGGAGAAATGGGAGAGAGATAAAACGACAATATGGAGCCATGGAGGCAGGTCCAAAATGGGGGAAGAGGGGAGTAACAGACAAAGAGAGAAAGTGGAGGACAGACAGGGAGTGGTTCACACACTTGGCGAGTGAAACTACCTGCAATAAATCCAGCAGAGTGGCCTTATCTGTGTTCAGTTGTGTGTTTGCATGTGGTAAGTGTGGCCCTGTGAGGCTGAGAGGGTGCAGGTTTGTGCAGCTACAGGGCAGACAGAGAGATATGTATTTAGGCTAGGAGGCGCTCACAGTCCATCTCAAGGACTGGACCTGAAACCTGAGTTGTGATCGGATTCTTGTGGTGCTGTATTTCACAGAATCTGTTTAAATAACAGAAAAGACTCCACTTAGTTCTATAAGGAAAGATGAAAAGTGTCAATCGTGTAACATGATTTCCATTAAATCTTCGGCTAACAATGAACAGAAACAAAACCCAGTTGACACAATTTGCAAATGGACTCACTTCATGGAGGCTGACCCTCCCTGTCCGATCTTAACACACATCCAAGTGTGTGTTCGGCTGTTTTGTAGTGATAATACAGACGACATAGTGTGGCCTTGGACTGTGCTCACCTGAACACAATCACATGCAACAACAAATGCAACCTGGCTTTCTTTTTACAGGTTATTAACATTAACATTAAAGTAGTAGTTTGACATTTTTTGGAAATACACTTAAGCTTAGCATAACATCTCAAAACAGGTAGCCTGCTTCTGTCCAAAGGGAACAAAATCCACCCTCACCGCCGGCACGTTTTTTAATCTGTACATAAACGGAAGTGTAAAAATAACACATTGCAAGGGGTTGCAAGAGGTTATGTCCAGAAGTATTTCATGGAGTCCCCATTGGTTGCCGAGTAGTCACTGCTCCCTCAAAGAAATAGTCACATAGACTACACAGAACTTGTTGTACACTTGGATCACATCATACATTAATATGTTCCTATCTATAAACATAATAAAAAGTACCACAGTTACCCGCCAGCACTGACTGATATTTACCCTTGGAGGATAACGCAACTTACATTATTGAGTTTTGGTCACTTGAATTAATGTCATCCAACCTGTGCTACTATGTGACATGATTAAGGGATGTGTTCACAAAGTGGGAGCCCAACACTGACACCATCATCAAGAAGGCCCAGCAGAGGATGTACTTCCTGTGCCAGCTCAGGGAGCTCAACCTCAAGGAGCTGCTGATCCACTTCTGCACAGCCATTGCCGCAGCTTGATGTTTAAATAACTTTCCAGGACCACACATGATTTTCCAGGACATTTTACTTTTTCTCATATATTCCATATGTTTTCCACGACTGGAAAATTGGTCAAATGTATTCCAGGTTTTCCAGGATGCGTATCTGTATCTGTTTGCCCCTGTTTCCAGTCTTTACGCTAAGATACACTAAGCTAAACAGCAGCAGTCTATAGCCTCATAAGAGTGGTATCAACCTTCTCAGTTAACTCTCAGCAAAAAAGCGAATAATACTTTCCAAAATGTCAAACTATTGCTTGAAGGAAAATATGTAACAATAAGAGTTCATAGACCTAGAAGCTGTAGGCCTTTGCAGACCCAGATCAATGTGCAGACGAATATTGCTTTGTGCTTTTTTTTTTTGGTATCAACATGTTAATAATTAAAGTTTGCATTTACTTAAAGTGTTGAAAATATGAGGGCTTCGATCCTCAGTAAAAATGAGGAGGACTCGATGCATTGAATTTTCGAACAATAGGTTAGTTCTCAGAAGAGACGAGGCAGTACAGCCCAGCAGGCAAACAACCAGCAAAGCCTGTTACCAGCAGTTCAAATGAGGTTCCTGACACCATGAATGTCAATGAGGAGTGTAAAACAAACAAAAAAAGTGTGTAAAACACACACAAATATAGAGGCACATGCTAAAAAACACACACACACACACACATACACACAGACAGAGCAAATAAACAAGAAACACATACACCCACACACAGTAATTTTGGCAACTCACAGAAATACCCATAATTACATGCACACATCACTATCTAATTTCATTCACTTATGAGCAGATTCACTATAAAATAGCCTACAGGTGTCATAAACATTTCAAACATGGAAAATTATGCAAACACCCTGCCACACACAAGCATTTCTCCTCATTCAACACACTCCTCCAGCCTCTCAGACGGAACGGTTTTCTCATCTGTGTTCCTCGATTTTACAAAAACAAACATCTTGTCAACATCGTGCACTCTCGTGTGTCCATTAACACACACGCAGACATCTGGGGTGGGGTGGGGGTGGGGAGCAGACAAAAAATAGCACAGTTAATGCAGCTAAGGAAAACCAATTTCAGAAAAACACACACACACACACACACACACACCGACATCTCCCACATGAAAGATGGTATCAATGAACATTTTGTGCTCCCATCATCTTTCCTGACCCTCTTGGACTGTCCAGCATTGTTCCCTGCAAAACCAATCTGCTCTTATTTCATTTCATCCCAATCTGTTCCTTTGCTTGGGTGAACTGACCATAGTGTGTGTTATGTGCTTATGTGTGTGCGTGTGTGTCCGTCACACCCGGTGGGGGTCTATGTGAAGGGCCTCAGAATATGAGGTGATCAATCACATCATACTGCCTTAGATTAGAGCCACATCGATCTGGTCTCAGCTCTGACAAACAGCCTGACCCAGAATACATCCACCTGGACAGGGAGCGCACACACAAACACAGCATCTCTTCTTTCGCAGCGTTTCTGCCACACCATGTAGTACCCCCTCCCCGAAGGATACACACCACATACACACATGCCAGGAATATTTACTGAGAACCGCAGTCTCACACAGAGCGGACCCTGTACAGTAAACAACCAAGGTGGGATGATTTTCCCCGTGGGTGGCTGTTAATTTGTATGCTCCTTTCACTGTCCATCTCCTGCACTGCCCCTGTCCACGAAAGCAAACACTCACTACCACAGTTTGACATTCTCGTCATTCTCAGACTTGGGAATGTCATACATACC
>NC_060170.1:24161555-24164661 GCF_021292245.1 Micropterus dolomieu | reverse complement strand
ACACACACACACACACACACACACACCGACATCTCCCACATGAAAGATGGTATCAATGAACATTTTGTGCTCCCATCATCTTTCCTGACCCTCTTGGACTGTCCAGCATTGTTCCCTGCAAAACCAATCTGCTCTTATTTCATTTCATCCCAATCTGTTCCTTTGCTTGGGTGAACTGACCATAGTGTGTGTTATGTGCTTATGTGTGTGCGTGTGTGTCCGTCACACCCGGTGGGGGTCTATGTGAAGGGCCTCAGAATATGAGGTGATCAATCACATCATACTGCCTTAGATTAGAGCCACATCGATCTGGTCTCAGCTCTGACAAACAGCCTGACCCAGAATACATCCACCTGGACAGGGAGCGCACACACAAACACAGCATCTCTTCTTTCGCAGCGTTTCTGCCACACCATGTAGTACCCCCTCCCCGAAGGATACACACCACATACACACATGCCAGGAATATTTACTGAGAACCGCAGTCTCACACAGAGCGGACCCTGTACAGTAAACAACCAAGGTGGGATGATTTTCCCCGTGGGTGGCTGTTAATTTGTATGCTCCTTTCACTGTCCATCTCCTGCACTGCCCCTGTCCACGAAAGCAAACACTCACTACCACAGTTTGACATTCTCGTCATTCTCAGACTTGGGAATGTCATACATACCTGTGTGTGTGTGTGTGTGTGTGTGTGTGTGTTCCTTCTCTCTACATGTGCTCTTTTAATTTATTAATGCTGTGTATCGTCCCAATCAATGGTCAGTGGTGTGATGAAGGTCCTTGCCTGAGGGGAGAGAGAGCAAATGGAAAATGCTCTGAGATGTGCTGCCTTCACAGAATCATTAATTCTGAGCTCATGCCCATGTGTGTGTGTGTGTGTGTGTGTGTGTGTGTGTGTTCGTGTGTGTGTTGTACTTAACAAGTAATCATTAGCACTAGATATGCAGTGAGGGTGTCAGAGCGTTATCCAGGTATTGTTTGAAGATCTCTAGCTGTCTACCCTGTAGTGCAGACTGGAGAAAATCAAAGCCCTGAACATCTAAAGTATGTGTGTATAAGCGTGAGCATGTGTGTGCGTTTGTTTAGGTGTGTGTGTGTGTGTGTGTGTGCACAGGTGACAAGCCTTCACCCACCATCCCATTACAGAGCAGAGACCGAAATATATGCTACAATCAGGGGTTGAAACGTTTCCACCACCTGAATTTTATAATGCGAAACATATGCCAGAGAGTACATTTAATTTTTTAATTTTATTCAATTTTTGCATCTAACTAAGGCTAACTGCTTTGCAAAGTTATCGCTGTTCTTTAAAAAGGGTGAAAATGTATTTGAAACTGAATAAAAAATTTCCTCTTACAGCAGCTAAGGTGACAGCAATTAAACCACATGCACAGTGATTTTTTTTTACTGTGATGTAGGTTTCCTTGACTGCTCTGCTACACTTTGTTGTTGCCTGCATGATCAAAACTGCTAGTCAGGCAATGAGCCGCCCACTTTCTAAGGAAAGGAAAAGTTTTCAAAAAATAGTTAAATATTTTTAGAATATGTTTATTCATTTTCTTGTCGAGAGATACATACTTGTAGAAGATTGATACCACACTCATGTCTGTACGTTAAATATGAAGCTACAGCCAGCAGGCAGTAGGCTTAGCTTAGCACAAGTCAGCAACCTCCGGATCTGAAAAGTGAAACCTTAAACCTGCATTCTTTCTAACGGCCAGCAAGGGCGAATCCACTGGTTGCAAAAAAAGAGGTCAGATTGCGTTGGAGTCTATGACAAAATGACCCTACTTCTCACTTGATTCATTACCTCAGTAAACACTTTCCTAATGAGTTCATTGTACCACTTGCTAGTTTCAAATCTTCTTCAATATAGCATGATGTTCATTTTTTAAATTATGGTCCATTTAGAGTAAAATCGACTATAAAACAGGGTAGGCTATGCTTTAGGGCATGGCTACCTTGTGATTGACAAGTTGAAACCACGGCTGATGAAACCGTCAATCAGGATAGAGGCATATTAATAATAATAATACATTTTTATTTATAATGCACTTTACATTTCAACGAAATCTCAAAGTTTTACAGTAGCAGGGCTACTGTACAGTTCCCAAAATATAACAAAATCAACAAATAGCAATAAACACCACAAAAATAAAGTTAAAATCATGAGTGTTGAAAGGCCTTTTGAAATAGGAATGTCTTTAGGCCCTTCTTAAAAACCTCCACAGTTTGTGGGGCCCTTAGGGTCTCTGAGAGGGCATTCCAGAGCCGTGGGGCGACTGCCTGGAAAGCCCTGTCTCCCATAGTGGAGAGTTTAATTCAATTCAATTCAATTCAATTTTATTTATATAGCGCCAAATCACAACAACAGTTATCTCACAGCGCTTTTCATAAAAGAGCAGGTCTAGACTGTACTCTATGATGCTATTTACAGAAGCCCAACAGTTCCCACAAATAGCAAGCACTAGGCGACAGAGGCAAGGAAAAACTTCCTTTTAAGAGGCAGAAACCTCGAGCAGAACCAT
This sequence comes from Micropterus dolomieu, assembly GCF_021292245.1. Lineage (NCBI taxonomy): Eukaryota > Metazoa > Chordata > Actinopteri > Centrarchiformes > Centrarchidae > Micropterus > Micropterus dolomieu. Next base: position 24,162,130 of record NC_060170.1, on the reverse strand, counting down.
GGCTCAGGGTGGGCGGCCATCTGCCTCGACCGGTTGGGGTGAAGGAGAGAGAGAGAGAGAGCGAGAGAGAGAGAGGGATGGAAGGAGAGAGAGAGGGGAGGGAGGCAGCCTACACAATATACACACACAGAGGTACAGAGAGTAAAGGTGATGCTGCTATATCCTGAATGAAAAATGGTACAGATATTTATAGTAGTGTTAATGGTAACAGTCGTAATGTTAATGATTATAATAACAATAATAACAATAGGACTAGTAACAATAGTCGTTGCAGCAGAGGGTGTCGAGCAGGAACACGGGGGCAGCAGGTGACCCGCAGCCACAGATCCAGACTCCACAGCTCCAGAGCCAGAAAACCTGCAGGAAGTGATAGGAGGAGAGAGGAGAGGGACGAGAAAGCACAAGACTACCGGAAAGGGGAGAAGTTGTGTTAGTAACATACAATAATGGGATGAGGTTGCATACAGAGGGAGAGAAAGTAGAGGAGAGAGGAGCTCAGTGCATCATTGGAAATCCCCTGGCAGTCTAGGCCTATAGCAGCATAACTAAGGGATGGTTCAGGACTAACCTGAGCC
>NC_060170.1:24149653-24161455 GCF_021292245.1 Micropterus dolomieu | reverse complement strand
GGGTGTCGAGCAGGAACACGGGGGCAGCAGGTGACCCGCAGCCACAGATCCAGACTCCACAGCTCCAGAGCCAGAAAACCTGCAGGAAGTGATAGGAGGAGAGAGGAGAGGGACGAGAAAGCACAAGACTACCGGAAAGGGGAGAAGTTGTGTTAGTAACATACAATAATGGGATGAGGTTGCATACAGAGGGAGAGAAAGTAGAGGAGAGAGGAGCTCAGTGCATCATTGGAAATCCCCTGGCAGTCTAGGCCTATAGCAGCATAACTAAGGGATGGTTCAGGACTAACCTGAGCCAGCCCTAACTATAAGCTTTATCAAAGAGGAAAGTCTTAAGCCTACTCTTAAATGTGGAGATGGTGTCTGCCTCCTGAACCCAAACTGGAACCTGGTTCCACAGGAGAGGAGCTTGATAGCTGAACGCTCTGGCTCCAAGTCTACTTTTGGAGACTCTAGGAACAACAAGTAACCCTGCATTCTGGGAGTGCAGTGCTCTGGTGGGGTAGTAAGGTACTATGAGCTCTTAATAAGATGGTGCCTGACCATTAAGAGCTTTGTAGGTAAGAAGAATGAATGAATGAATGAATGAATTAAATTCTATTCTGGATTTTACTGGAAGCCAATGCAAAGAAGCTAAGACAGGAGAAATATGATCTCTTTTCCTGGTTCCTGTCAGAACACGTGCTGCAGCATTCTGGATCAGCTGAAGAGTCTTAACAGACTTTTTCGAGCAGCCTGATAATAAGGAATTGCAGTAATCCAGCCTAGAAGTAACAAATGCATGGACTAGTTTTTCTGCATCATTTTTAGACAAGATGTTCCTGATTTTCGCAATATTACGTAGGTGAAAAAAGGCGGTCCTTGAAATTTGCTTAATGTGAGACTTAAACGACATGTCCTGATCAAAGATAACTCCAAGATTCCTCACAGTGGTGCTGGGGGCCAGGGCGATGCCAGGGGCCAGGGCGATGTTTAGTCCTTGGTTGGTGCAGGCAGTAGGTAGAGGTGGAGGAGCGGAGGTTTCGTGAGGCGGTGTGTGGGGTGAGGAGTTCACTGATGTAGGCAGGGGCAGTTCCATGTATGCACTGATGGGTGAGGAGACAGATTTTGTACTGGATTCTGTGTTGAATGGGCAGCCAGCCAGTGGAGGGATTTCAGGACCGGAGTGATATGATCGTATTTGCGCCTCCTCGTCAGGACCCGGGCAGCACAGTTCTGAATATGCTGGAGCTTTTGCAGGCTCCTGCCAGGGATCCTGACGAGGAGGGCATTAAAGTAATCCAACCTGGAGGAGATAAAGGCATGGGCATCAACTTCTCAGCATCCGGTTGGGAGAGGGAGGGGCGGAGTTTGGCTATGTTTTTGAGGTGGAGGAAGGAGACCTTACAAAGGTGGTGGATGTGGGTGTCAAATGTAAGATTTGAGTCAAGTCTGACTCCGAGGTTTGTAACAGAGGTAGACAGGGCAATGTGATGACCAAAGATGGGTATACTGCTGAGGGAGGAGGACTGGGTTTGGTGTGGGGTACCGATCAAATGAACTCTTATTTACATTACATAACATTTAAATAGCTGTGAACTTGATATTTGAGTTACATCTGTAGTTGTGTCAAAGAGATTTGACACTTTCACAATGTGTTTTCAGTACATGAAAGTTAATTGTAACATTTTGGTTGCCTAGAAATGTCTTGTTCAGGGTTTGGTTGTACTAAAAGACACTCCAAGTAGCTGTTTGTGTTTTTTTCCGGTAAGTACATTTTGTTTCAACTAGCCAAAATTAGCATCCCAGTTAATATCCCAGTTCATGCTCAGCACTAACCAAGCTAGCTAGCTCCACCCTCTGGTCCAAAAACAGTTACTTCTGGTTCCAAAAGACCAAGAGGGCGACGGCCAAAGGTAACAAAAGCCATGTACTAAAGCTCTGGATTCTGTGTTGGATCCACTAGTTAACAGGTTCCATCTTGTTTGTTAAATATGTATAAACAAGTGTAGAAATATGAAGTTGGAAGTTAATGTGTCAATTATATCAAGTTATGTCATTTCTGTTTTGATTTTCAGACTGGAGTTTGAATTACGTCTCGTACCTGATGTGTCCTGGTGAGTAACAGCTGAGCAGACCTACAGAGGGCCAACGAGTGACGTTCTTATGGAAGATTGACCAATGAGTGAGCAAGACTGATTGGAGGTGATTTACGTTCCTGACATCTTTAACCAAATTACCCGGCATCCCTTGCAGTGTGATTACTGTGATGTACAGTCTTGATGCTTGTGTGTAAACCGTGCATGTGTGTGTGTGTGTGTGTGTGTGTGTGTGTGTGTGTGTGTGTGTGTGTGTGTGTGTGTGTGTACCAAGGCAACAGCTCATGCAGAACTGGAAGACTGATTTGGACAAAACAAGTGGGATTCAAAAGTACCCGACAGGGAAAAAAACATCTGCTTTTCAGATTTTGTGTGATAGTCTGATATCTGCTATCTCTGGCAGTTATCACAGTTACCATGCCCACTGACCTGCAGGCGAGACTTAGACAACATGTTCAGGGTTTTATGAAGTAATCTCATTGATCGTCAGCCAAGACTGCTGTCAGGACATCCAGAAGATTTTTCCCAGCATTTGTTTGAATTTATGGAATTTAACTAGCATGTGTTTACATTTTCTACAAATGCAAAAGAACTTCACACAAAATGCCTTCCTTTCAGCAATATGAAGCCTACTACATATTGATCTACACCAGATGTAATAGGAAAATACAATAAAACTGTGTGCTGACATGCATTTGATTAGCTGACTCCCTGGTGACTACTAGTGTCATTTTCCCAAACACTAAACAAGTGGCCTAAAGATTTTGAAATGAGCAGAGAGATGTGCTCCTTTAGAAAATAATATGCAACCAAATTACATCTTGTGGTCCATTGCAAAATGTCTCTCTACTAACACCAGTACAGTTTCTATTAGAGTTAATAGGCTCATCTGACTGGAAGCCTGCATGATCCATCAGTTCATTTCAGCCACTCTACTCTCTCAGCCCTGCTCTTAAAGACAGATAGCGAAAGACTGTCTCATTTCACGCTTGCAGGAGTTAATGCCATTAAACTAGACACACAGATACACTCAAATGTGTGCACATTGAACATATACATACACATATGTGCACACACACACACATTCAAGATGTAGCTGCTATCTGATGGCCTGAACAACGGCAACCTCTGAGATAAAGAGCAGCTTTCCTGTTCCAGTGATACATAGCCATGTTCAGCCTCTAGACTCAGCCTCTGTGTGTGTGATTGTGTGTGGAGGTGGTTGTATCTTTGTGTGTGAGTACACATTGGCACCTGCGCTGTGACTGATGCAGGACCAATCCCTCAGTGATCCCATTACAAGGGTCTGACAAGCAAGGGTTATGTGTGTGTGTGTGTGTGTGTGTGTGTGTGTGTGTGTGTGTGTGTGTGTGTTTGTCAGTGTTCGTGTGTGTGTGTGATGGAGAGGATCATCTGAGAACTGCTGTTAGTTAGCAGCATTCTCTATCACTGTGGCACGTTATTATCTGGCTGGGGCCTATGTTACATAACTCATACTTGCACATACACACATGCACGTACATGTGCGTGCACAAACACACACACAAACACAGATTTGTCTTGATGTGAGGACACTGTATTGACCGAATCAGTTACTTATCCCTCATCACCACATACACTACGCAACCTTTATGATTTTAGGAGGAGTTACGTGCTGGGACTATTTCTTGGGTTAGCACAGGGACTTCCTGGAATCTCTGCTGGTTGCCTTGTAACCTCAATGTGATGACAAGACTCAAAGAAGTCACTGTGCCCGGCCCAGTAATAGTTTGAGTATGTAACTCCCTGTAAGGAACAAATCTTAAAAATAAACCTAATCAAAACCTTAAACCCAAACCTTAGAGAAGCCACTTAAAGATGTGAGGATTAGCCAAAATGGCGCTACTTTACAATATCCTCACTCTGAAGCTCAAAAACTTAAGGTAAGTGCAAGAAAAACACTTACACACTATTTATTTACTTAATGACATTAAGTAAATAAATAAAAAATAATCATGATTTCTAACATTTTGGGGGGTTGGGCATGTGCCACTGAGACTAAAAGCAAAGTCCATCTTGCTGGTCATGCACACACAGATCCCTACAGACATTAATTAGTAGGGCTTGACCACACAATGCATTTGCAAATTAAAGTGCACACAATTTTAAAACTTTTTAGAATAGCAGTAAAACAGGATGTAGCACCATGTACACACTGTACTGCCAGCTAGTCTTTATCTTTATGCAAACCTTCCCTCACAGCACCTTGTTATTGCTGTGCAGTGCCAACCTGCCCACCTGAGAGTGGAGCACAAGTCAGCCAGTCTAGTTGGCTCAGAGACAGTTAAATAATACCTCACTTTGTGTATTGTTACACACACTCATCCACCTAAACTTCAAGAGCACAAACATATACACAAACAGTGTGATAAATATTCACAAAGCCATGGAGTTAAAATGTAGGTGTATATACTATAAAGTGATCTGTGTCTATCCATTTTATACATTTGTGTGTATATTAAACTCTCTCTGTCTTTATATCTTATATGTGGCTAATAATAGCAAAGCACCTGTATTCTTGTTGCACATCCTGCATACAGTTTGTGCCGAAACATTCTCCGAAATGCACCATATTTATGATGTGTCTAAACCTCATTGTGTGATGGTGGTGATCAGGGCTTTCTCCTCACCCACACCGCAACAATACTCTAAAAGCTAAAACTTCAGAAAGAGATAACTATTTGGTTAATTTAGGAAATTAGCATTTTGTGTGTGTGTGTGTGTGTCTGTCTGTCTGTCTGTCTCTCAAGCTGTATCAGCTGGGCTTGGAACAGTTTATGCATTCCCTCCTCATATTTCTCCTCAGGCCCATCGTTTACTTGCTGCTTGTATCGGCACCTGAGAGCAGATTATTGTTTAGGAGACTTGCAGCAGAACAGGCAGAGTAAGTAGATCTCCTCTCTTCTGCTCTGATCTAATCAAATTTGATGTTTCCAAACACACAGCAGCTGGCTAAAGGCACAGCAATGATACCCTAGGAACAAAGCCCACGCTTGTTGTTGGAGACTTAACTAAGCTTCTCCAATTCCTGCCTCAATTTAGCATTCTCTCCCTGAAGCTTAACGCTGGAGAACAACAAGAAAGCAATTTAACGGTGTGACACTATGAGTGCGTGCTTCGATGTGTATGTGTATTACCCTCAAAATGATTCAGATCGGTTTGTGGAGCAGACATCCTCTGTGGGCTGATGGGGCCAGGTCTCCCATGAACCCACTCTTCAGCAACACCGTAAAGGAAATTCACAATCCAAGAGACGCTACTGACACAAACAACCCTTTAAAATAAAAATATCTTGGCCCTCTGAAAATAGTACATATCATTTTATAAATATGCATTACATGTTCAAATATTTGCTGGTTTTGCTGGTAAGATGCCAGATAAGTTTTCTCTGCTGCATGTACGTGAAGCAGCTACATAGATGCTGGGGATCAATTTAGGATTGAGTGGTGGTAGATCTGCTACCACTTTTCAAACCTGCAAAACTGGAGGAAAACTTTGCTGAACTTTTGTTTCCCATCCCATTCTGGCAGTGAGAGTAATTACACAAATGTCGTTGACGCATACATTATGATTGCCTACTGGTGAGCTCGTGTTACAAAAATACAGAGAAATTTCCAGTTCAAAGACAATAATCTATTATTTAGGTAGGGTATATGTGATAGCTACTCCAGCCTACTCCAATTATTTTACAAATGCCAACCTATCCAAGAGCAGAAGCGCAACATCCGTGTCATGTCTGCCCTCAGTCCCTTCTCTTCTCTCAGTGCTTTTAGCAAGGAAAAGCAACAACAATGTTATCCATGTTTGTCCACGCCATCCACCATCTTTCTTTTTTTTGACTGTCATCCTTCTTCTGAACACAGATTTTTTTTTTTACAATTTCCTTTACATTTTATCTGAGCATCAGAATTGGTTATGGTTTTTCCACTACTGTTGTTCCAGAGCCATGTAGAGAGAGAGAGAGTTGTGCTATCTCCGTTCTATTTCAATTCAAGTGGCTTTAGTGGGACAACAGCATACAATACAATGTTGCCAAGGCATATTAAACCAAATTATACAATCATAATAAACAAAATAAACAATAACAAATCAACCATTCACATTTTCCAACACAGCCAAGGTAGATTAAGGAGCTCTCTGGCTCTTGGTTGCTTCCCACTTCAGCTCTGGCAAACCAATCATTGCTGGTTGACATAAAACGCATCATTACTGGTTCGCTAGTGCAGGAATATCACCACAGACACCAGATTTAAAAACTCCGGCATACCGCTGAGTATAGAGAGAGTTACCTGGCGGTGATGGTCTTAATCAGCATTATTTGAACTCATTTGGCAAGGCCTTGAATGTAACAGAAGTTCATTTATTTGTAAAAGTTCTGCACTCCAGCTTTAAGCTTTCATGCATTATTAAAACATTATGTGTAATTTCTTCCTTCATGTCAATGAAATAATAGGGGGAAGGGCTGATAGCTTTGATACACTATGTGTACATCAAATGTACAGATCACTTCACTTCAGTCAGTACTGCAAAGCTCCTTTCATCCCTTTGACCTATCCAGCTCTCACTTTCATCTTACGCTAACGAGTGGCTCATTAATTTCTAATCAAAGGATCCTGATTTACTACAGGTCCATTGAGGATATTCAGCCCTATGTGCACAGAAGTAAATGTCTGAGGACCAGTGGGCACACATTAGGGCTAACATAAACACACAAGGTGAAGAAGAATCTGTCCCAGAACATTCTGGCCTCTTTTTAATCAGTTGTATTAAAATCTATAGGCAATATGGAGTGATAAGAAGACTGGATAGAGAGCTTCTTTGTGTTGAAGCACGGCAAAAAGTTTCCTCGCACACATCTGGAAAGAAGATAAAATCTCACCATGTGTTAGTGAACGTGTGTGTGTGTGTGTGTGCTTGTGTGCACGGGCACGCAGGAATGGCCGTTCCGCCACGTTCCAGATAATTCCACTCACACAGACAGGTCCACACTCTCTCTCTACACTCCTGGCCCAGCTCGACTAACACACCATCGGTCACTCTGGTCTGTGCTTGTGTGTAACTGTCCAGACTCAGTGAAACAGACGACTGCGCCTGTCTGTCATAGGCTGTTTAACAAGAGATTCTGCCTTAAGGCTCTCAATCTGCAGCTGCTGAGAGCCAGTGGAGCAAACCACAAGTTTTATCAGCAAAAAACATATCCAGACTATCAGCCGAATCACTCATATCTCTACAGACTACTACCTAGACTCTAAAACATTAAAACCTAATTTAAAAGTATTCATGCTATTGTAACAGTAGAATATTAAAAGAATTCCTACGAGAAACTGAGTTACGGGATGATATGATTTGATAATCTAATCAGAATCAGAGTTGGTCTATTATTACTGTTATCCATTTAAGATAGAGTGTTATCATGTGCTCCCATTTGCCTTCAGCATGGAATGAGGAGTTAGAAAAATAGAGACGAGGTGAATAGGAAAATATGTATGTGGTTAAAACACAGAAATGTGCGTCCAATGACTTTCATGAAGTATCCTATTAAGAATAAAAAAAATCTTTGATAAAGACTGCAGAATAATAAGTAGCATACGGTATACTCATTGTTCATTCTTCCCATATATCTCATTGCTTTTGAAAGCATGACGGACTTGGTGTTGTCTGCTAATTTGATTGCATCTATTGAAATGGTAAATTAAATGTTATCATCATCATGCATCAGAGTCAATAGGGGAATTGCAGTGAAGATCTTCAGCTGAACACGTCTATGATAGTTTTTGACAATATGGGACAGAGCAACATGGTGAAATAACAAATCCAGGGGTTCAGTGTTCAACACGGAACAATCAATAATACTGCCCTCTTGCACTCAACCTGACCCTGTCTGAAACACCATGTCTGCCTGATATCACAAAGACACTTTAGTTCAGACAAAAGGCCAGGTGCAGATACAGGAGGAAGATTTTTCAGTTTTAAGCACTTGACTTAAACCAGAGATAACAATGGTCTCTGAGACAAAAGACAGCAGCTTGGCAGCTACAGCAATCCACCTGTGTCACAGTGCCATCTAGCTCCCAAATGAAGAATTGCAAAGAAATTTTTAAAGTAATTTGCCCCTAAAGTTTTTCAGTGCTACATTATACAGTGGGGTGGAGCTGTGTAAAACCTAATCCATAGGCTACTGCAATAGCCCTGTAATACATACTAACATACTAAGTTTTCCGATGTTAAATTCTTGTAGAAGCTGTGTTAGAAACATGCTACTTTGACTCTGTGGTCATTTTGAGGGCTAGTTTGTGGTGGTGTTGTATTAGACTGCATTGTATTGTAATGTGTCACTGCCAACGCTGGCTTTCTGTAACATGTATATAAAGTAGGCTACGGATGTATATTTTACCTCCCAAGACACACCTGCTGGAGCTGTTAATGCATACAGCACACCAGAGCGACACAAGTTAACAGACAGTAGCACTGAATGGTCATAGACACAGAAAACAAGCATGACGCAGTGCCCAGAGTGTGAATAACTGTTTGAAACAAACATTCATGAGACCTGCAGAGCACTTACAGACACACAGTGACTCACACAGAGCTCATTTTCTCACTTTCTGCACACATTTGTCTTCCGATGTTGTGGAGTAACTTGATTACTAATAAATGAGCCAAATCAATTGGAGGCTCTGCAGTAATATTACACAAAACTTGCAAAAAATGTGTGCACATGTTGTTTAGTTGCACACACACACACACACACACACACTTCAGGCCTGGCCTGTCTTTGGACGCAGGCACTTGCTAAACCACAGAATGTTAAATAAACCAATGGAGGAATTCCACTGAGTCAACACAGCCTGTGGAAGTGGAGTGCTCGCTCTACGTGTGCGTGTGTGTGTGTGTGTGTGTGTGTGTGTGTGTGTGTGTGTGTGTGTGTGTGCATGAGTGCTGGGAGCAGAACAGAGTGGTGTCTGTCACAGGGCAGTCCTGAGTAAACAGACTCATACACACACACACACACACACGCACACGCTCACACACACACACGCACACACTGTTTAGAACCTACCTGCTGGTGGAATGCACAGAATCCAGCTGCTATGGCAACAGAAACCTACCAGTAAATCTCTGTTTAACTCTCTCCCTCTCTCTCTCTCATTTCATATCATTTCAGTTAGCTTTATTGCCATGAACGTTTAGGTAAACAACGTTGCCAAAGCACAAATTCACATATAAACAATAAAACAAATTTTTATATAAATAATAAACAATAAAATGACATTTAAAAAACAAAAGAAAGACAGATAAAATTACTACAAACTTATTCTTACATTGAAAAGATGGTGTGCTATCTTTTAAACTCATATTCATCCTCAGCACTGCTTCACTGACTATAGATTTTTTTCTGTTTACTGTTTTTGTATTTGCTTTTATGGTAATGTATTTTATTTGCTACGTAGCAGAAGGGAGTTACAACTCAATTTCATTCTACAACCTGTTGTATTGTGACAAATAAATTTACCTTGTACAATTATTTAGTTTATTTATTAGTCTAGTCTAGTAGTAGAGTTTCTACTGGTTGTTCTCAGTTCGTGGCATGAGGAGATACATTTTGCTGCAATGATTTGGCATTTACGCATTTCCTTCAGTAAGTAGGGGAGTTTCTGATTATAATTTGAACTCGGGTTTTATATTTAGGACAAGAGGTGAGAAAGTGTAGCTGTCTCCATCTCTCACACACACACACATCTGACCTTCAAATTTCACTGGGATGATGCAGTGTTTCCTTGTAACATCACTTTTTTATTTTTTTTATGATGCGATAGGGTTTACATTATTGTCCCGGAAGGGATACTCATATTGGACTCACAGTACTGCTGATCTATCCTGATTACAAAACTACACAATAAATCAACACACCATAAAATAAATAGTATCCAGTACTTTCACAATAAATAGCAATAGGTATAGAACATATCCAAACATCCACGCAACACACCCAAATATTTTTATCGTATACACTCCACAACACATTTGGATCCACAATACTTTTACACAGCAGACTTGTTATAGTAGCAAAAGCACAGGTATTACTAATTACTAGTTCTGTTCATGTGAGGCATGTAAGTCATGACAGTGTGGCAGTAAGCCAGCATGCACAATGCAAGGACCATGAAACTGAAGCAACTACATGGAATTCAGCCAACATTAATTACATTATTGACACCTGTGATTTTCCCACTGTGACTTGTGACCCTGCCTGCAGCCAACAACCCGTACTTATAAATTACACGTAATTTATCTGTTTATTCAGTTATTTAGTTTACAAAACACACTTCTTTAGTAATTTCCTTGTAATTTCATGTTGCTTACCATGAATTGGGCAGAACAGGAACCCAGCTGGAACCTACACTTATAATAGGCCTTTCTCACAGCAGACTTTGTGACTTTTTGTCATAGTAGGAAAAGCACCAGTGTTACTAATAACATTAACAATGGTTGTGTGTCAGTGAGCCAGCATGCACAATTCTAGGAGTCTGAAACTAAAGCAGCTAAATGGAGCCATCATTTTATTATTTACACCTCTGCTGTCCTACTGTGACATGTCAAAATGTCCACTGTGAAAATGTGAAAACTATTCCACTGTTAACCAGTAATTTTATCCACATTTTCTGCCATATCTGGCTAGTGAAGTAGTGTTTTTGATTAAAACAGCTCTGCCCATCACAGAGGTGTTTTCAGTTAATCTGGCTGATTAGATCTCTGCTCAGGTTGCAGTTGGTTGATGCTATGTGGAGAATTACCTAATGTCACCTAAATATATGCTCTCACATAAAAGATTACATTGCCCCACTGGTGCAACATGAAGAGAGTGAGGTACTTTAGATGTCAGTCAAGCACAGTTTAATACACACCAACACAGTACTGAGAAGAGGTCTAATCAGACAACTAGTGAAAACACCTCTGTGGGTGTACAATGGAAAGTGGCTTTAATATTTGACTGCAGCTGTTCCATACAACACAGTAATGCTTTGACGGTTTTAAAAATGTTGTGTGTTCACATTCAAAAAGTGACAAAAAAAAGTCAGTATGTAAACTAAATGACTTCATTTTTGTGTGGGGTGTTCATTAACACTGTTGTCCCATAATGTGATTAAATGGTATTGTTCACAGATGCACAACATGTATAACATGCTGGTGTTGAAACAAGAAAGGTTTTGAAGGTTGAGGAAAAGGAAAAAAAACATTATTATTACTGTAAATCTCTTGGCAGAGGCATTCCTAATGCACAGATTGCTTGACATTGGTCAGTGCACATGTTGTTTTGTATTGTGGTTCTGTTAGTACACATTGGTAAGTGGATTTTATTGTAGCTATACTACAAACTGTAGGCACTGTAGAAATTAGTTTGTAGAATGACATTGGGGACAAAGCACAACAGACCTTTTTAACAGCAGGCATTGCAGGAAAGCACAGGTGGAATACATTATGGCTCCAGTAATTAATGAAATTAATCATGTGATCAGTTACACTTGTGTATGTCAAGTTAAAATGTCTATGTTGTGTTTCCAACAAAATATCTCCTGCATTTCAGCCCTTCGCCACTAGGTGATAATAAATGTTGCACTACTGCATACATGATGTTAATATATATATATATATATATATATATATATATATATATATATATATA
>NC_060170.1:24147496-24149553 GCF_021292245.1 Micropterus dolomieu | reverse complement strand
GGCATCCATCCCACTTGGGAAGGAGCAGCTCTCATATCTAAAATTTTGGCCAAGTTTATTAGTGGACCAAATCCATGACAACCCACAGTTGAGACCAGGAGGCGCAGTCTAACACACTTCTCTGCTCCTCCATTTCAGGAGTTATTTAGTGAAAATCCTATAGTGACGGTGTCTGCCCCCCGACCATCGAAATTATTTAAATCAAAGGTAAACAGAAGAGGAGCTGTGCATAAAAACCTCATAAAAATTAAAACCACAAGAGCAATAATGTAAACTAATAGGAAAATTAAATGTGGAATCTTAAACATCAGATCTCTCTCTTCTAAAGGTGTACTAGTAAATGAACTAATATCAGATTATGATATTGATTTATTTTGTCTTACTGAAACCTGGCTGGGTGATGGAGAATATGTTAGCCTAAATGAATCCACCCCTCCCAGTCATATTAATACTCACATTCCTTGAGGCACAGGCCGAGGAGGTGGAGTTGCAGCTATCTTCGACTCTAAACTCTAAACTAAATTATAACTCATTTGAAAGCCTTGTTCTTAGTCTTTCGCACCCAAGTTGGAAATCACAGCAACCAATTCTTTTCTTTATAGTATACGGAGCACCTGGTCCGTACTCTGAATTCTTATCTGAATTTGCAGAGTTTTTGTCAACTTTAGTCCTTAAAACGAACAAAGTTATTATTGTAGGGGATTTTAATATTCACGTGGACATTGAGATGGACAGCTTTAGTACTGCGTTTTATCCCTCTGTTAGATTCCATTGGCTTCTCTGAACCGACTCACTGTTTTAACTACACCCTCGACCTTGTTTTGGTATATGGTATTGAAATTGAACATTTAATAGTGTTCCCACAGAATCCCTCTTTATCCGACCACTGTTTGATAACTTTTGAGTTTGTATTGCTGAACTACACACCATTGGGCAAAAATTTCTATACAAGATCTCTGTCTGATAGTGCTGTAGCTAAATTTAAGGATGCGATTCCATCAGCTCTAAATTCATTATCAAGTCACAAAGTAACGGAGGACTCCTATGCTAATTTCAGTCCCTCCCAAATCGATCATCTTGTTGATAGTGCTGCAGGCTTGCTGCGAATGACACTTGACTCTGTAGCCCCTCTAAAAAAGAAAATAATAAAACAAAGACGGTTAGCTCCACGGTATAATACTGAAACTCTGAAAGCAAATATTGCAGAAGCTTGAGAGGAATTGGCGTTCCACCAAACTGGAAAATTCTCGTTTAATTTGGCGAGATAGTCTTAAAACTTATAGGAAGGCCCTCCGTAATGCCAGAGCAGCAGGACTACTCGTCATTAATAGAGGAAAATAGGAACAACCCCAGGTTTCTTTTCAGAGTCACAGCTCTATTGAGCCAAGTATTCCCATAGCTCTCAGTAGTTACGACTTCATGAGCTTCTTTAATGATAAAATTCTAACTATTAGAAACAAAATTCACTAAGACCTGCCCTTAACTGGCACCGACTTATCTCTAAACTCAGGAACCTTAGAAACAGCTGTAGAACCAGATATATGTTTAGACTGTTTTGCTTCCCTCAACCTTTACCAACTAACTTCAATAATTTCTTCATCTAAACCATCAACCTGCCTCTTAGACCCCATCCCAACTAGGTTGCTTAAGGAAGTTTTACCCTTAGTTAGCACTTCTATACTAGATATGATCAATCTATCTCTATCTACAGGCTATGTACCACAGTACTTTAAAGTAGCTGTAATTAAACCTCTTCTGAAAAAGCCCATCCTTGATCCAGATGTTTTAGCCAACTATAGACCTATATCTAACCCCTTACATCTGACTTCCATTTCTCTCTAAGATCCTGGAGAAAGCAGTTGCATGTTAACGATGAGTCCTCCATGCACGCCAGAGTTAGTCATGGAGTTCCTCAAGGATCTGTCCTCGGACCAATCCTCTTCACTTTATATATGCTTCCCTTAGGCAATATTATCAGGAAATATTCCATAAACTTTCATTGTTATGCAGATGATACTCATTTATCTAGTTACCATCCCTTAGTTAGTGCATCATAG
>NC_060170.1:24146244-24147476 GCF_021292245.1 Micropterus dolomieu | reverse complement strand
ACCTGCCCTTAACTGGCACCGACTTATCTCTAAACTCAGGAACCTTAGAAACAGCTGTAGAACCAGATATATGTTTAGACTGTTTTGCTTCCCTCAACCTTTACCAACTAACTTCAATAATTTCTTCATCTAAACCATCAACCTGCCTCTTAGACCCCATCCCGACTAGGTTGCTTAAAGAAGTTTTACCCTTAGTTAGCACTTCTATACTAGATATGATCAATCTATCTCTATCTACAGGCTATGTACCACAGTACTTTAAAGTAGCTGTAATTAAACCTCTTCTGAAAAAGCCCAAACTTGATCCGGATGTTTTAGCTAACCAAAGACCTATATCTAACCTTCCATTTCTCTCTAAGATCCTTGAGAAAGCAGTTGCTAAACAGCTGTGTGACTTTCTACAGAGCAATTGTCTATTTGAGGATTTTCAGTCAGGATTTAGAGCTCATCATAGCACAGAGAAAGCACTGGTGAAAATTACTAACGACCTCCTTATTGCATCAGACAAAGGACTTGTCTCTGTACTGGTTTTATTAGATCTTAGTGCTGCATTTGATACCATTGACCATCAGATCCTATTGCAGAGACTGGAACATTTCATTGGCATTAAAGGAACTGCTCTAAGCTGGTTTAAGTCCTATTTATCAGATCGATTTCAGTTTGTACATGTTAACGATGAGTCCTCCATGCATGCCAAAGTTAGTCATGGAGTTCCTCAAGGATCTGTCCTCGGACCAATCCTCTTCACTTTATATATGCTTCCCTTAGGCAATATTATCAGGAAATATTCCATAAACTTTCATTGTTATGCAGATGATACTCATTTATCTAGTTACCATCCCTTAGTTAGTGCATCATAGGAAATCCCCTGGCAGTCTAGGCCTACAGCAGCATGAGCTCCTCTCTCCTCTACTTTCTCTCCCTCTGTATGCAACCTCATCCCATTATTGCATGTTACTAAGACAACTTCTCCCCTTTCCGGTAGTCTTGTGCTTTCTCGTCCCTCTCCTCTCTTTTCCTATAACTTCCTGCAGGTGTTTCTGGCTCTGGAGCTGTGGAGTCTGGATCTCTGGCTGCGGGTCACCTGCTACCCCCATGTTCCTACTCGACATCCTCTGCTACAACAATTATTGTTACTAGTCCTATTGTTGTTGTTATTATTATTATAATCATTAACATTACGATTATTATCATTAAGACTACAATACATATCTATACCATTTTTCATTTAG
>NC_060170.1:24122926-24146224 GCF_021292245.1 Micropterus dolomieu | reverse complement strand
TGGCATTAAAGGAACTGCTCTAAGCTGGTTTAAGTCCTATTTATCAGATCGATTTCAGTTTGTACATGTTAACGATGAGTCCTCCATGCATGCCAAAGTTAGTCATGGAGTTCCTCAAGGATCTGTCCTCGGACCAATCCTCTTCACTTTATATATGCTTCCTTAGGCAATATTATCAGGAAATATTCCATAAACTTTCATTGTTATGCAGATGATACTCATTTATCTAGTTACCATCCCTTAGTTAGTGCATCATAGTCTGGATCTCTGGCTGCGGGTCACCTGCTACCCCCATGTTCCTACTCGACATCCTCTGCTACAACAATTATTGTTACTAGTCCTATTGTTGTTGTTATTATTATTATAATCATTAACATTACGATTATTATCATTAAGACTACAATACATATCTATACCATTTTTCATTTAGGCTATAGCAACATCACCCTTACTGTCTGTACCTCTGTGTGTATATTATGTTGGCTGCCTCCCTCCCCTCTCTCTCCTTCCTTCCTTCTCTTTTTCTCTCCCCCCTTAGTACTTTTCTTGTAACTTGTCAGCTTGTATAGTTTACGGCTTACAGTTACAGTAAGAGTAAAGTGTTCCACTCTGGCAGTTACTGTATCTCTGTCCTGTGGACATCCACCCAGGCACATATACATAAACTACTATTGTCTTAAATAAGATAGATGTTTATATCCAGAGTTTTTTTATTTCTTTACTGCAAGTCCTTTCTCATACAAGTTGTAAGTTGACTGATTTCCCAAAACGTTGGTTTAGTCCTTTAAATGTCTCCATATAGTATCGATAAGTTTAATGTCATATCAAGAATTCACTTTTTTTTTTCTATTGTTTTTCATTTTAGCTGAGGAGGAGTCTGTTGGTTGGGGTCCTGTTTTGGCATCGCTGCAGGTGCCTGAGCTCACGGTGGATGAATTCCTCTCTGAGAGTCAATCAGGTTGCAGCTTCCTGACGCTGTATGCCTTCATCCTGCAGCGCCTCAACACTGAAGACACATCAGCCAATGAGAGGAGGACTCTGGCTCTAATTAACACATGGACCAGTCAGGTCTTCCCAAGGTTTGACCGCTCATTTGGTTGCCTGTCATGGCTTTTAAAAGTCCATTAAGCATGTCACCATATCGTTTGTGAGTGTTTTATAGATGCTGTATCATTTTATAGAGTGTTTTATAGATAACTTGTTTTTTTTGTGTGTGTGTGTGTGTCCAGTGGTCCAGGCGATGAAGCCAAGCTGTTTCTTTGGTGGCACAAAGCGCTAAATCTGGCAGCGGAGCAGCTGCAGCCGCAGGCAGGCCAGACTGAAGTGTCAGGAGTTGTCATGGGTCTGTTGAGGTTGCAAACCAGGCTGCTTCAGCTGGGAGAAGAAAGACTGAACTCTGGGCTGTTAGGAGCTATAGGCCTGGGGAAGAGGTCTCCTGTTTCTAATAGGTAATCTCACATGTGTGTCTCGCATATTGGCTAATCAAAACACTTGTAGGCCAGATAAAGTGAAATAAATGTATCATTGTTGATAAACCACCTGTTAATGCATGCCTGCTGTACATCCAGGTTCAGGGTTGTGGTACGCAGTCTGGCAGCATTCTTGTCAGTCCAGGTCCCATCAGAGGCCGAGCTTCGACTCCAACCCACCAGTGACTTGCAGATCTCTGCCAAAGCACAGCAAGTACGCAACAAAAATACAGTGTTTTTCTAGTTTGCAATTATCTCCTAAAAATAACTTGGATTTCTCGTCTTTTCTGTGGACGCAGACGTTGGGGATGCTGGAGGCCATGCCCAGCAACAAGCAGTATGCGGAGTTAGAGGACTCTGTGAATAAAGCTGTCCAGTTCATCCGCTACCCAGGACACTCTCTCAGAGACGGACCCCGACTGCTGGCCCTGCTAGCCAACCTCCTCTACCCTGACCTCAGATACCTACACATTATCCACTAACCAGCACATGACACTCGTGCTGGAGATTCGGGAGGACATTAGTCTTTTGTGGCAAACAGAGTGAC
Source organism: Micropterus dolomieu (assembly GCF_021292245.1). Taxonomy (NCBI): domain Eukaryota; kingdom Metazoa; phylum Chordata; class Actinopteri; order Centrarchiformes; family Centrarchidae; genus Micropterus; species Micropterus dolomieu. The sequence goes on along the minus strand of NC_060170.1, from coordinate 24,144,208 downwards.
AGTAAACCTCTGTTCTGCACAAAGAAAATATTTCTGGAGCACATTCTCAAGTAATGCCACTGGTACTGAATCCGTGCTTTTATATCAGCGAGGGCTTTGACTGGAACTGACTGCTCATCAGAGCTCGCTGTGCATTTGTGAAAAATACCTTTCAATTGGCTATGTTCAATGAAGAGTCCTAAAACAAGTCAGATGGATAAGAAATGTTACATGCTAACCTCTGATCTTTACTTGCACTTTGCTGTCTTCTCTCATGTTATGCCTTGTTGCTTTTTATATAACTTGCCTGTTGGTTTTAAACACATCTGTTCTATTCTTGATTTGAGAGGACGTTGCACATATTTATTGAAGCAGAATTAAACAGTGGGCTTTAGGTGTGACTTTAACCTGTATGTGGAATCTAATGAAGGGTCCACAGATTATTGGGAGGATGTTCAAGGACAGATCTAATATGTTTAGTAGTACCTTCTCAAAATGGGGTGGAGAACATACCAGGAAAGCTGGTAGACAGGGTTCAATGCTTGATACAAATCCTTAAATCAGCGTTTGATGCTAGCATCTAGCTACAATCTAAAAATAGTAACTACTCTACTCATTCAGTTGAATACAGTGGCCGCCTGTGTAAAGTGATTATGTTTATTAACAACATTTGCCAGCTTCATTTTTACATCCAGCCAAAAGTGCTTTCCTTGTTTCTGCCAAAGAGATGTTATTTTTGTTTGCTAAGCTTCTTAAATCTTCTTGACCATGTACTCTGGTTCTTTCATCTGTTTCTGAAAAGGACACGTACTAGAGGACACACTGAGTACCACTTACATTGTCCCACTCCATTTGGCTTCCTTATAAAGTATTGTGCACTGTAATATGAGTAGGGGCGTCATATTGTTGGACTTCTATACACAAATGGTGGTACAAATTGGTGATTTTAGGACAAAGGTAGATTGTAATTCAAATTTACCAGACCTCCAGACTGTACGGTACATCCAAGACAGTTTTCACATTGTAATTACCCGTTTCTGCTCACCACTTCTGTTGCTCTGTGCCATCTCAATAATAATCGTGCTGCACTTCTGCAGCCTGGAGCTTCCCTTATTGCCTGTGTTCTGTGGCGACTGTTAATGTCAAAAGCATTTTTTTTTTTTTATGAGTCAGTGATCAGGAATGGGTCTGGAGGGCTGCTGGAGGAGGGAGCTACAGAGCTGGGCTGCACAAAGGAGACAAGACTATGTTCAATAAAGGAATCTGAAAGTCTCACAGTGGTTATTTACCAATTCAATGATTGGGGACCATATGAATTACATGCAGCCTCTAGGAGTGGAAAGACTGACCTTTACTCCCTGGACAGGTCACAATCTCAGTGGGACGCTGCTTTATGAGTCAAACTATATAAAAAAATTAAAAAAACAGTGAGAGTGACAAAAAGATTCAAACAGCAACCTCTGCAACAAAACTGGCCTACAATCTGCATTGTCCATGGATAACGCTGCAAATGGTCAAACTAAAATTAAAGCTTCTTTGTCTAAGACACCTGTTCCTACAAGCATGTAATTTGATTGGCATCTGCATCTTGTTTTTTTGCATCTGTGCTAAGATACAGTACATGTAACCAACCGAATGAAGCTTTTACAAAAGCTGTTCAGGGGGGGGGAGTGGTTTTTAAATTGAACTGTGTGCTTTTGTGTGCACAAGTACATCCAGCATCCTTATTTGACACCACCACGTCTGTCTGGGAGAAAACGTCTCTTCAGGCGACGGTGGTCTCTATGGTTACAGGACGGGGTGTTCTGAGGCTGTGAGAGAAGTGGGAGATGCTTACAGACGCTCGTTGCCGCCTCCTCTTCGCACTGGAAAATGGCCTCCGGTGCATTTGGCGTCTGTGTTCTCTCGCCATCTAATCTACCTTCTGTTCTCCCGTCTCTCAGCTCAGGTGTCAGGTGGTGGAGTACAAGGAAGAAGTCGATATTTATGTGACCGTTTGCTCTCAACCTTTAGCCTCGTTAGACATCTCTTCTTCCTTTACTCACCCCGTGCACTCTCCCACAACTATATACATATACACGTGCTGAGAGGACCCATTGCTGAGACTGAGTATTCCTGGCAGACACATCACTGTCTGGCAGATTCCTGTGTCACCATGGAAACCCAGCATCAGGTCAGGAATAGTTGTTCCTAGACTGTTTCAGTGCACACTCAGCATCGGAGCAGCACGTGGATCAGCTCCCCTCGGTCATCATTGGCAATTAGGATAAAGGCGTGAAAACACTGTGCAATTAGCAAAAATGTGATTGTATTCTTTGAAATCTGACTGGTTGTGCAAGAACCTCTGACGGTAATGAGCATGTTTATTGTACCACTTGTGTGTACTCTTGGCACACGCGGATGCAGATTTCAGATGGCATTTTAACCAAATGTTTCCGTCAGTGCATTGCAGTGGATTTCAACATGGTACAGTGTCCGTCACAGGCTGAGCAGAGTATAACACCCCACTGCTGACCAGTTGCTCTTCTGGGGACAGCTGCACTGCACAAGTCCCTCCCTGCTGCCAAAACACACACATACGCACACAGTCAGCTGGGCACACAGGAAATGTCTCTCCACATTCTCCTCCACAGCTCTGCAACACACTGACTTCTACGTGCTTCCATTGTTTTGTCTGTTGAGTGTGTGTGTGTGCGTTTGTGAGTACATTCAGATGAGGGTATGCATGTGTGTGTCAGACAGACTCCTCCATTGAGAACACCCACTTTTCTCGCACCTCCTCGCCAGTCCGGTGGGGAGCGATGACTCAAGCTTAAATGAGTCTTTATTTCTCTCCCTTTCGCGTTGACCTAGCAGAGCAGAAGCGCGTCGCCCCGCTGAGTGTACCTTTCGGTGCACTTAACGGTAGAAGTCATCAATAATGACTCAGACCTACACCGGTGGTGTTGCATGTGATTTTTAGATCGCTGGGTAGGCTGCTTGTCGATCTGCTCTGGACTGAGAACAGTGGTGAAGTCAGGAAGGAATGTTTGGCCTTCAGGAGATTCTGTGAGCTTAGTTTGTTGCAAGAACCAAATCGCCCTACAGTGAAAGACCAACATAAGCCTCCACTGAGAGCACAGAGAAAGTTAATGTTGGTTTAGATCTGTATTGTGGGAAGGGTGATTCGGCCAAGAGGTCAGGGTTACTGTTGAATGTATAGTTGGGCTGACTGAGGTGTAGTATTAAGATGTAATTAGGGGCAGAGCAAGGTGGGATTACCACCCAGACAAAGCAAGCAACTGCATCTGCGTCCTGTCTTACTTGGTAACTGTTTTGGAATATTTTAATTAAATATTTGTTTGGGAATATGCACCACTGAAGGACAATATCAGCTGACATGATAAGGGCTTTACTGTCTAATCTTGAGGCCTTAAAGAGGGTTAAATATAGGTTTAAGACTTTCATTATTTTAGTTTTCTGCATATGTGTTAAATATTCCTATATTGATTTGTGTTTAATAAACACACTGCACAGATATGGGAGGACTGTTTTTTGCCCCAGACCCCCCCCCCAAGCATAATCCACTTGTGGATCAAGGTTTGGTGTTAGTTGGGGTATTTGGAGGTGATTGTTGATGTCTGACAGCATCTCTGGGTTTGATCTCAGGGTTACTGTTGGAAGAAGAGTTGGGGTGAGGTCTTGTAGACTATTAAGGACAAGTCATTAGACTAAGGTCAGGGTTGAGGGCAGGGTGGGTTATTTTGGGGGACTGTGTACATTTAGAGTTCAGGTTAGGGTTAAAGATGGGGTTAATTTTATGGTTTGGTGTTGGGGGAAGTGGGATGCGACTGAATCAATCTTCACAAACATAGAAGATATAAAAATGCTGCGTGTATGGAGTCATCGCATGACTCAGCAGTGTTTATAGCAACGCACTTCAGGCACGACTACACGATCACGCACACACACGCAGTTTTTATCAGGTGATTGTTATTCTGTCAGCTATCAGGACTCCCTCTCTATGTCTCTCTCTCTCTCTGTGTGTGTGTCTCTCTCTCCCCAAATATGACTCTGTTTCCCCGCACTGGAACCACATGCCTGCTTAGACTGGTGAATCTTGCAAGAGCAGAGAATTAAAGCAATTCTACTGGTCAGTTTCTAATGCAAATTCTTCAGTCAAACTTCACCCTAATTGTGACTCTGTGTCTGTGTGTGCCTGTGAGCAGACCTTGAACAAAGAGCCCTGCTGCTGGCTGCTGCTTGAGAGGGCTGGGTTTGCTCTCCAGACTGCAAACGGGTTTTTAGACGCCGACAGTACCAGGTTTGGACATAAGGCAGCGGGCACGGTAAGGGAGCACGTCTTTTAATGGATTTTTACGCGAAAACTGCCTTAATTGGCAGATTTTATCCTGCAGAGGTCAGACTAGATCATGATCACGAATGGAGTCGACTTAAATTGAGTTGTTTAACCTCGCATCACAGCCTCATTGGCCTAGTGTGAAATAAGTGAATAGAGTATGGTTTTTAAATAATATCATATTATCACAGTCACAGCAAGATTATGATTTATGAACTTTGAACTGCGCTTTTTGTTTTCTCTCCAAATCCCGTTAGCGGGGATTTCTGCGCGCACAAGCTGCAGTTACGTGATGGATGTAGGTTTATGGCTGGCTGTATGGGCAGTTGTCGTCGTTGTCCGAGGTTTTCCAGTGAAACGTCAGCTGCACCTCAATGTTTGGTCACCGGTTATTTCAGAGCCTGTGATCCTCCCGGCGTCCTGACGTCAATTTAAAAGGACCCACCAGTGCCCGGAGCGGCAGGCAGGCAGATAACACCGGGGAGGGAAGGAAAGAGAGGGAGACTGAAGCCGGACCATGATAGCCTAGTCCTTATAAATTGCTGAGCATTCTGGTAGGATTTGTATTTTTTATTTCTTTTTCCTTTTCTGCATTTTCCTTTTCCTTTTTTATTCGCGTTGCTCCGATCTCCTGAAACGTTTTTGAATTTGGCTTTCTGACACAAATATTTTATTTTCATTGTATGGGCTAATTTGGAAAATATCTCACCTTTATAGTCTGTATAACCCAATTATTGGTGTAAATGATGGTATAAATTGTTGGTGTAAATTTAGGATTCGGGTCTCTCGAACTATAAGCCTATCTCTTTGTCTACAGCAGCATATAAGCAGCAGAATATCACTAGGTTATATCATAGATATTCGCCCACTTATGTGATCTCTATGTCAAACAGAGGATCATTGTGTCCTATTCAGAGGCACCGCAGTGTCTCAGTGAAGGGGTTTCTTCTGTCTCACATGCTGTGCGTTTCTGCCCAGCTGGTTTAACACAGCAGATCTTGGGGCATCACTATGATCAGCTAAAAGTCAATAAATTCTATCAATGTAGCACAACATAGGCTAAGGGCATTGGAAATAAAGTATGCCAGGTATTGTATTCACCCGTCTGGCTGATCTGATAGTGAGAAGCCCTTTGATAAAGCAAGGGGATGATGGGGATTCCTCTGCACACTGCCTGACTCCAACAGCACAGCAGCTACATTCCCATAGAAACACTTAGTAAAACCAGCACTCTGTGTTCCCATTTCCAACTATCACTAAATAGACTTCACAGTAAAGCCCTGAAGGAACACTTGAACACTTGAGTGCACTCTGCACCTCTGCCAGGACATATATAGTCGGTTGCTCTGGCCAGCATCCGCCTGGGAGGAGCATTATAAGACTAACAGTAGCCCTGTATCTCACCAGTGACCGACCACGGCCAGAGCTTAAGAAGGGATTCCCAATCCAAAAAGTGTATGCGTGTGTGCAGCTATGGGGAAGGACTACTACAAGACCCTGGGCATCCCCAAGGGCTCCAACGAGGAGGAGATCAAAAAGGCCTACCGGCGCATGGCACTGCGCTTCCACCCTGACAAGAACAAAGATGCAAATGCTGAGGAGAAGTTCAAGGAGATTGCGGAGGCCTATGAGGTACTCAGCGACCCCAAGAAGAGGGTCGTCTACGATCAGCTAGGAGAGGAAGGTGAGGAGAAGGGAGAGGGGGTTCATGTCTGGGTTTGATCCTATCTGTCTGTGTCTGTGTAGGATCACTGAGTGAAAGCAGTCAGAGAGTGCAGGCAGAGGAGGCCTTGTTAAACAGGCGTTATAATGTATTAAGTTGTTACTGAAATAGCTCAGGAACAGACTCAGCATCTAATATCGCAGTGGATGTCTGTGGCGGGCTTCAGCCTCTTAAGTAACAATACTGTGTCTCTTCCATGTTTTCATGTTTGTGTGCAGGAACATGTGTGTGATTATTGTCTTTAGTGCCAGCAACACTTACAAGCTCTAATACCTTATTGTCTACCTCAGCTGCTAGTGTAGTGTGTGTTAGCTGACAGACAGATGGCTTAAGATCATTACGTGGTTGAGATATGAATAGCAGCTGTAGTTTGTGGGTGTTTTGTGCATGCGTCTCTGTTGAAAAGGTGTGTGTGTATTTGTGCGAGTGTGTTGGATGGAGTGACCTGGTATTTCATGAGTTCCTCCACCACTAGCCCTGTTGGAAGATCAGTGATGCTGTGGGATTTTTCCCACCCACGTGGGCTCCACTCTTCTTTCTGCTGTAACCCACACGTGGACTTTTCTGAACAGAGTCCTGTTTCTGGGATCTGAGTTCATATTAATATGTTTCAGCTGGTGGGTGTTTAAGTGTGCATGTGCATATGAGATCTCACGTTCTTCTCTCTTTTTTCTCTCTCAGGATTGAAGACAGGAGGCAGCAGCTCTTCAGGTGCCCCTGGCAGCTCAACATACCACTACACCTTCCATGGAGACCCCCACGCCACCTTCGCCTCCTTTTTTGGTGGCTCCAACCCCTTCGACATGTTTTTTGGCTCCAACCGCAGCCACAGCCGCTCCAATGGTTTCTCGTTCCACAATGACCACGACACAGAGCAGGACATGGATGTAGATGAGGATGACCCCTTCGCTCATTTTGGGAGACAGTTTGGCTTTCCAGGGGGGATGAACAACGGCTTCCCAGGGGAGGGCCGCAGGAGGAGGGGGGCGCCGTCAGAGCGCCTGGGCACTGGGCGAAAGCAACAGGACCCTCCAGTGGTCCACGAGCTGAAGGTCTCACTGGAGGAGATCTTCCACGGCTGCACCAAGCGCATGAAGATCACCCGCCGCAGGTTGAACCCGGATGGGCGGAGCATGAGGACAGAGGACAAGATCCTCAACATAGTCATCAAGAAGGGCTGGAAGGAGGGAACCAAGATCACCTTCCCAAAGGAAGGGGACGAGACCCCTGAGAACATTCCTGCCGACATAGCCTTTGTGCTTAAAGACAAAGGGCACCCCCACTTCAAGAGAGACGGTTCCAATATAATTTATAACTGCAAGATCAGTCTAAAAGAGGTGTGTCTGTCCCTTTTCAACTAACCTCTCTCTCTTCTGTCTTACTGTCTGCTTTTCTGTCTATCTTTAGTTCTTATCTTTGTCATGTTTCTGCATGTAGATGAGTGGATAATGCTGCTGATGTTTGATTCCCAGTGGAGCTGCAAAGTATGGATGAATATCTAAATCTTTTTTCACACTTTCTCGAGCGAACAGTGGATGAGGTGGAGAGGTGTGACTGTAATTTAAGCCCTGGCTGGGTGGTCATAGAAAACGTATTGAGGAGTGAGTGTGTATGTTGCTGGAGGACAGGATCAGTGAGCAGAGTCTCTTTCACTGCAGTGCGAGAGAAGCAGCAGGAATGTGTTGTCCTTGTGTGACCGGCACACATAAAGCTACACACGGGCATAAACATGCACGCCAGCGTACACACTCTTGCATCTTCAAGCGTGTTTGCAAACACACTCAGTTAAAGATGGATTGTAGTGTGACAGTGGTGACAATCCAGGCTGTTATTACTGCGACTGGCAGGACATTTAATTAGCAGTTCCTACGAGGGCAATGGGTCCAGCACAGCTCTGCTCCGTCTGTGAATTACACAAGCTTTAATGTTTCTAATAGAGCATCCGCTCACTGGCCTGCACTCTACATGGTTAGCTTAATAACAGGTGTTCTCAAAGAGTTGGAGATGTCAGGGGAGTTGTTTGTACTCTACTCAAGCCAGTTCTGAACAGTTTTCCTCTAAAAGCAGCACTGACTCTCATAAACCTCCACAGAAGCAAATCACCGGGAAAACAAGGCTGCCTGCACACAGCTAGGAAGGCAACCTAGTAGAGAGCACATTACAGTTTGTTAAGAAGGAAGAGATGGTACTTGATCAAACCTGCACTATGATCAAGTTAGCACTGCAGAACTCCCACAGCTAAGTCCTCTGCCCTTACAGCAGCCAGATAAGAGACTTAAGTCTGATGCAGCCAAAAACGGGATGGGGAAGAGAAGAGGAGATGTGGATGGGGGCGGGTGGGTATCCGGGGAATATTAGGGAAGTGGGTCAGATGATTCAGTATCCAAAGCAAATAAGAGCTCATATTCCACTGCTCCACTCTACTCTGCTTCCCTGAAGATGGGATGCTGCAGTGAAAACACAGCACCAGTTACATGCAAGCATGATTGCTTCTGTTGGCTGGTGCTCATTCTAAAGTACAAAAACAGAAGAGGAAGGCTAAGACTTAATGATATTTGGAAATGCATTTCTTTAGCAGGTAGTTATTTGATCTTGTCGTGTTTTTTGACTGCTGAATGATTTATCTACTATTTAGTTGCTCAATTTGTTTACTGCCTGAAGCATGCCCTGATGAGCAGCTGCATTTAGTGCCGCCAACCTTGTTTCGCCACACTCTAAACTGCTGGGAGACCCTGCTAGTGGCAACGCTTTTGGCTCTGCAATGTCTTCACTGTGACCGCAGTCAGAAGCAGTTGGAGAGCTGAACATGATTTTGACACACTGATTTCCCTGAAACCGACCTATACCTGGATCTATTGGTTGGCTCTTTTTGGCATTAATGATGTCTCTGCATTGTGCTGGTATCATCTGTGGCAGTGCATTTCATGCCCCTGTCACCACTGCACTCAGCCCAACAGCAAAACCCACGTAGGTGCTAACTAGTGTTGTAGTCAAGACCGCCCAAACCGAGACCAAGTCAAGACCAAGACCAGAGTTTATAGAGACCGAGACCGAGGGAGGGCGAGACAGAGTCAAGGCCAAGACTTCTTCCCCACATTACATGACACACAATGAAACGTGGAACGAGATCATACGTACTTCTCAAATTGATCTGAAAGATCCACATTCCCATTAAAACACCCAAATACAAACACTTAGAGCTGAAATCAACGTAAGCATCTTTATTCAACACTCCTTTTCCACGCTTACCACTGCGGGGAGGGGTGAAAGTCGTTAACAGTAACAACACATTTTTAATTAGCGTTATTGGTTTCATTTTAAGCAATAGGTTTTACATCCAATCAAAGTTAGGATGTTAACAAATACATCAGACAATTCAAAACCAATTTATTGATATTCCCAAAGTTATGGTCTTGACTGGTCTTGAAATATAATCCCGAGTCTTCAATGTCCGAGACCGTGACAAGACCAATGCGGTCGAGTCCGAGATGAGACCAAGACCATCAAAAAGTGGTCTTAAGACCGGTTTCAAGTACTCAAACACTAGTGCTAACTTTAGCTGAGTTGACAGCTCTTAACAGCTCCACCTCTGATATCATTTAGAAAGGCAAACCTACTGTTGTATCCTCAATGGTAATATATGTTGGGTGACCACAGTTCAATTAAATACAACAACTTCAGCAAAAAATCAGATAATAACTGTAGAGTTACAACAGTGATGGTTAAGGTTAGCATATGGACCTAGATAATGTAAATCTACAGACCATTCACACAAATATTGCAAAATCAAAGTTTATGTGTGTGTTTGTGTCAGTTTCTACAGCTATGTTGTTTGAGCTGAGGGTTATGCAGTGAGCTGAGCCCTCAGATCAGCTGCAGTGTGTGCCGAGCTGTTTCTGTGTGTAAAACTTGTGTTAGTGAATGGAAGTGTTGATAACAACTGGATGAGCACTAGTCTCCGTCACCGTGATAGGTTAAATCACCTTCTAAAATATGTAATGGGTAAAAGGAGGCTGATGTCATGGCTGGAAAACTGTCTCCTGAAGCAGCTGCTCTGCTTGACTGAACTTCAACTGTCCACATGTCCATCCCTGTTTGTTAAAAAAAAACACACCAGATAAGACAAGAAAATCCAGCTTCCAGTCCAGTCTTAATACAGCATTGGCCACGGAATGAAATGGTCTTGGTGTTAGAGGTTAAGCACGTGTCAGTGAAATGTATTACATCATGAGGGGCTAGTTGCCTTTCCATCAAAAAGACTGCCTTGAGTCGCATATAGTTTAATGACACCGCTAAGCATAGGTTCTCAGCATGAATTCCTTTCTAAAAAGAGCATTTATATTTTAGTCTACTTCTTTCTTTTAAGTCTTTTTAATAGTCCCTAATATCACAGAAATAATTTATCTCTTCATTTGCTGGAGTATCGATATAACTTCGCTGATATCCTGACTTTTCATCCAGCACCATCATCAGGTCAAAATTAAAATTTATCCAGTACTTTGGTTTATGACCAAATAGGCCTACCTGTAAAACTGAAGACATCTTCATCAGCCTCAGCTGCACCTTGTGTTTAGTGCTAAATGTTAACATGTTAACATGTGAAACTATGATGATAACAATATATTAATACCTGCTACAAAATTTGATTTGCGGCGTCATTGTAAGGCATGTTAGCATGGTTACATTAGCATTTAGCTTAACACACCCCTGTGGTTAAGTACAGCCTCCCAAAGTCACCATCGTGGCTGAAGAGGAGACGAGCTGGCTGGACTCAAATAGCAACAAATGCTTTGACCAGTATTCACACAATTATTGAAAAGCTGTGCTGGACAAAGTCAAGGTAGCTACAGTAGGCCTATATCACAGTGTATAAGCAATTGTGTGGTCATTTTTGACTTTGTAAGAGTGTATAGCAAAGAACTAACATTAAATGAGGGTAGCAAAAGGGGGGGGGGACATGGAACAAAGGTCTTCAGCCAAGTCGTCCCAAGTACATGGTCACTGTCCCAAACTCTTTGACAACCAAGACGCTCCTTTATCATCCTTTTAAAATAGGCCACCTTTTGTTATCCCTGGGTAATTTTATAGGTCTCCAAGTTATTGTTCTGTTTCTTTTTTTCTTACTTTTTTGACCTAAACCCTTTCACCTAGTAAATTATTGATCATTGACAATAGTTCTCCATCTTCCTTCCTCCACACCTTTTTGTTATTTATTCACTGGCCTCATTTTGTGTAGTAAGTCATTTTGTAACAGTTGCTTGGAAATGCATTATATAAGTAAAGTATTTTATTCATCAGGATGTTCATTCACAAAGTTATTGGATTTAAATAGTTATTTTTATTCAGCACAAATCTGGCGAGTGATGCTCACTGGAAAGCCTGTGAAGTCGTGATAACCACAGGTCTCCATGTTTAGTTTAGCGCTCTGTACGCTCTGACTGGATTCATCAGGCACTGTGATAAGGAGGTGAGGCTTAGTGTGTGTGTGTGTGTGTGTGTGTGTGTGTGTGTGTGTGTGTGTGTGTTCTCTCTCTTCGTCCTGCCAGCCCATCTGACAAGCCCTCCAACTATTTAAGTGCTCAGCCGATTCCTGCCTCACTTCATTAGCCCCAGCTATGAGACTGTTGCTAAAATTAGTCCCCTGTGCAATGTGTAGCCTCCCCCCCCCGCCCCAACACTGACACACACACCCCTTCCACCTAGACACACACAGACACAAAAACTTTTCCACTGCCAATTCATGTTTGGCAGTTTGTTCCTTTTCCAAATGCTGTTCTTAATACCCCACAGTGCTGTAGTCGATACTAAAACGATTTGCCAGTAAGGCCTACTTCTCGTCTCTTCCTCTCTCTCTCTCTCTCTCTCTCTCACACACCCACAATCACACACACAAACAGGATGAACACACACAGAAAACACATAGAAGCTTGACTTGTTAGGATGACTTACTGAGGGGAGATAAACTAAAGTTTTTAGTTCATGGAAACATTAACTCATTGAGATATTCATGGCTTTGCTATTCCTTTCCTAATAAAGAAATTAACCCTCTCAATCTCCTTTCCTCTCTTTTCCTCCAGGCATTGTGTGGCTGCACAGTTAGCATTCCCACTCTGGAAAACCGCATCATATCGCTCCCCTGTCATGACATCATCAAGCCAGGGACGGTGAAGCGACTCAGAGGGGAAGGCCTGCCTTTTCCCAAGAACCCGTCACAGCGCGGTGACCTTATTGTGGACTTTTCTGTCCGTTTTCCTGACAGGATCCCCCCTCAGTCTAGAGAGATTATCAGACAACACCTCCCCCAGTCATAGGAAGATTCCCTTTGAACCCCTCCACCACCGCACACTCCTGACTAAATGGAAAACCAACCATTAATACTGCTTCTCCCATATTTTGACCCTCATTGTAGTTTCCACTTCCAGTCGCCATGTCCTGTGTTAATACACGCAGCATTAAACAGACGCCATTGTTTGTAGGGACTTTGCAGTGGGAGGATGAGGGAAGAATTCCAAGATAAATGGCAGTATCAGGATGTAATTATTTGTGTTTGTTTTGTCTTTTGGCCCAAGCACGCACACAAGCACCCGAGCAGTGGAGCGGTGCTGCGGATGGGCTCAGCACAATCGTGGCTTTTACCGGATCGTCTTTTCTTAACTCTGTTTTTTACGGATTTATCAGTGGTTTTATATGCTGTCCAACTCTCTGATCCTTGTATTTTTGTGATAGGATGAAGCGTGAGATATTTTTTAAAAGAAACATTTTTTGTAGGATTTTTTTTTTTTTCAAAGAAGGTTTCAAATAGGATTATTTATTTTAACCTTGAGTGTACCAGCAGCTTCAGTGTGTTCATTGCAAACCCCGGTTTTAACATAATTCCCCCCGCCACCTGCTCTTCTCTTGTTTTCAGTCTCATAAAGCATTGTGCTTAAAGTCTAGGCCGTTTACTGTTTGGTAAGATCTGTCTCCCCTAAAATCAGTTGTATTCTGATGCATGCGTATTGTCAAAGCGCACTTAAAGTCCTGCATTTCTCCAAATAATAATAGCATATCTCAGCAGCATTGGAAAATCTGGGAATGACAATCACATACTGTAACAGCAGTGTAAGCTTGGATAATACAATCTGCACAATATATGGGTGCTTTCCCTGCAGAGCTGCATGGCTGCTCTGAAATGAATAGCCTGGCTCACTATCTGAGGGACATGTAGGTGCCTTAGCCCGGTGTCATACCACATACGTGAACATGCACACACAAACAGGTCATACTGTAATACAACTAGCCATGTTAAGTGAACAACAGACAATGCCCTATGCTGTGTCAGACATTACCACTGGGAGCTGGTGATGTTGGAATACAGTTAAGTAAGCAATGTAAAGTCAATCACCATATTGTACTGTATGTAAGTAAGGACATTTTTAGGGAGAGATTTGATACAAAACTTTGCCAATGTTTCCCTGTAAAGTGCCGTACAAGTGCAGGTTGGATTTCCCAGAGGAATTTAAGCAGTAGATTAATCTGAAGTTCATAGTAAATAGTTGAGATTTCTCTGGGAAACCCAGCTTTGTTGTGTATATTCTGCTTTCTCTTGTGCCATTTGAAGGCAATGTCTCGGTGCTACTATGAGCAGTGCCAAAAACAGACAACCCTCGGGGTCTACTTTTTGGTTTACATGGAGTCCACAGTTTGTGATTTGATATCTGCTTCTGTCCTCAGTAACATCTGTACATTGAACTTTACATCAGATTTTTTTCAAGTAGAAAACCCTGTTTAGGAAACAGGTTTTGTAATATTGCTGCAGCTGTTTTGTCTCAGCTGCAGGGGGCTCTGAAAACTCTGTTCCTGTAGATTTGCAGCAATGATGAGACGTACTGTATGAGTATGGTTTCTGCAGACAGTCATATATATCATATGTAAGGGGAAATGTTTGAATGCTAAATGTTGATAAATGCACTTTTATGTAATAAAAGATACTGACAAAACTATGAAAGGATGGGGGAGACTTGAATGACTTGTCTGAGTGTGTGAGCGCGTCCTGCCTCTCAGAGCCTCTGGGGACGCTGGACTGTGGCTATAACCAGAATGCACATGTGCTGCTGAAAGACTGTCACTGCTTGTGTGCATTTGACAATATTTATGATCTTTTCGAAATGGCAACAAATAAACCAAATGTGTGAACTTAACTGTGTCATTTGATTTTCTCTTCTAAGAAGGATCAGCTATCTGAGTTTGACTTTGGTGTGGTGTACACCTCAGATTTTTACCTTAAGGAGTTATGTTCACATGCACATTGATCACTAATAATGGAAAGCATTGTGCAAAGCATATACACTGGGGCCATGTGTATATGAACAACCAGGTCTCTCATGTAAACATCATACTGTGAAATCAATAAGCAACAAAACAGATTATTTTGGCAAGTGGAGTTTGGACATTTTCCATCAGACTGACAGGCTGAGGTCAACGTCTGCCTTCATTTGCAACTCAAAGTCCTTACGGACAGCTACCCTAAGCTGATCGCATCTACCAGAGTGATCCCAGGTAAGAAAAATAAAGAGGCTGAAAGATAAAGAGACTTTAATTCCCTTTATGTTTAATCTCTGTACCATTTTCAGACTGCGTTAGAGCATTAGTCAATTACCCTCTGTGCTGCTGCTGGTTCAGCAGGCAGTCAGGGCGGGTGATCTGTGTTACGAGATCGTGTGAAACAACAGCAGTGTTTCATGAGTTGTGTGTGCATTCATGACATGGTAAGGATATAGCAGACAATTAGAGAACCATGGGAAGGCTCTGAGATGTGCTGCAGTAGCACCACACTGTGACTACTGCCATATACCTGTATCAGCTATTTCTGGCAATAAGGCTGGGTTCACAGAGGGTTTATATTTCCACTGAAACACACTGTTTTTTGAGAACACTTTTCGCAGAGAGTGAAAAAACGAGTAAGAAAAAGCAGGTCACCAAATACACACACAACCCGTGCTGTAGTGTAGGAGTTAATGAATTCAGATGTGAATGTGAATCAGTGACAAAGTATTAGGGCTTAGTTAGTCATGATGACCGGTTCTGGTTCCATAGGAGTCTACATGTGAACATCTCAAACACGTCTCACTGTCACTGTCTTTCCTCCGTCAGGTCCTCAGAGTTGAAACATGAGCACCTTCGTTTCTCTCTCGACAGGGCAGAGGATGACCTCGGTCAGACTAGGCACATGGAAGTGCGCTCCTGGACAGGTAGAACCCTTACACAGGCAACATTCATGGAAATTGTTCAATAATAACAAATAAATAAATAAAAGGTTGGATGTGTCTGTGTCCTCAAGTGAAGCAGGCAGTGTTGGCAGCTTTAGACTGCGGGTATAGACACATTGACTGTGCTGCTGCGTATGGCAATGAACAGGGGGTGGGAGAGGCTCTGGCTGTCAGGGTCGGTCCTGGGAAGGTGAGAAACTCTGGTTAAGCTTGAATTAGACATTCATTTTGAAAGCCCATTCTTGACTTTGGAAACAAGCAATGGACAAAACAACATCAACTCAAGACCCTCTTACTTGCTTGCTCTGGTGCTTTCAACTATAACACAGTTTTCATCAGTACATGCAATTTGCTTAGTTGTCCTGGAACTGCAGAGATTCAAACTTTCCTTTATTCTGAGCATTTTGAACATCTACTGTTACATGACTGAGTAACTGTAGCGAGATGAGTAAACTTTATTTGCTGATGAAGACCATGCTGTATGGTTAAATGCTCCAGAGCAAGCAAGAAAGTGGACCTTGATTTAATTTTTTTTTTTTCAACTTAATTTACATAGCTTAATGTTGATAATCAGTTCACTAATAACTGGCTATGACTCATCAACAACAAGTCTACTGAGATGAGCCTTCATTCAGAGCTCACAAGAGTCAAACTGAGTCAACAGGGGCGCCCCTGTGAGTTTAGGGGTTAAGCCGCGCACCAAGAACTGCAACATCCGCAGTTTGAGTCCAGCTAGGGACCTTTTGCTGCATCTCCCATATATTTTTTCTCCACTGACTCTATAAAATACAAACATTAAAAAAAATGCTCAAACAGAGTCAACATCAGTGCAGATATTCTGTATCTAAGATGTGGTTCATTTTTGGTTTGGAAACTGGAATATGGATAGCTTTAGGTTTAGGATTAACAAAGGGGTTGAGGTTGGAATTGTTTATTACACAATCTGGGTTATGGTTGCCAAAATCTAGAAGGAGAGTAAAGTGTAGGGTGACACTCCTACGGGTCTGTCTAGCATTGCTGAAACATTTTCATGATACACCTGGAATGCTCTGTCTCTCTTCAAACTGCCTTTAACTGTTGGGTATTTTCCCAAATTGAACATACTCCTTTCCCCTCCAGGCTCTGCGTCATAAGGAAGTTTTTGTAACATCTAAACTGTGGAACACCAAACATGACCCAGAGGATGTGGAGGAAGCATGCAGGACCAGTCTGGTCCACCTGGTCCACCTGGTCCATCTGTCCTATTTGGACCTGTACCTTATGCACTGGCCCATGGCATTCCACTGAGCAGCTGTTGTCATAGTTTGGATAAATGTGAAATGACATAGGCCTGTATCACTTAGCTGAAGCGGCCTTTCTGTATGTGGATGTTTTAGGCGGGGAAAGGAGCTGATGCCTCGACAGGAAGATGGAAGATTTGTTACTCTGACACACACTACAGAGATACTTGGGCAGCTGTGGAGAGCCTTGTGGACAAAGGTCTGGTCAAAGCGATAGGGCTGTCCAACTTCAACGCCAGGCAGGTTGATGACATCATCAGAATGGCCAAACATGCACCTCTGGTGAACCAGGTACAATGTGGCTTTCTCATAGGCCAAAATAAATACAATTAATAAGGTTTTATTGACAATAGTGTGTGTTTATCAGAAATAGGCAAAAATAATTCAAACTGTGCCACAGGTGGAATGCCATCCTTATTTGTCTCAAGCAGATCTCCTGTCTCACTGTTGGTCAAAGTAAATTTACCACATTATCAAATGCTATTTATTTTCCATTTCCACCACACATCGTCTCCATTGTGTCAGTAACCATACATAAACCTCTGCCTCAGGTCAGTGGCAGTTTGTGTGACAGCCTACAGTCCTCTAGGCAGCGGGGACAGACCCTGGGCCTCTCCTGATGAACCAAGTCTGCTCCAGGATCCTCAACTGGGAGGTATCGCCCAGAGATACCAGAAAACACCAGCCCAGATCATCTCAGGTACGACACAAAACCTTCAACTTCAAAGTAATTTGTAAACTCAAATGTATCTAAAAATCTAACTTCAAGAAGCTCTTGAAAACTCATCTCTTCCGAGAACACTTCCTCTTATAACACCTCTAACTCCTAACCTCTAACATGCACGTCCTGTGCTCTCCTTCTTCTGTCCCCTACAATTATCTTGTATTGATTGCACTTTTTGTTAACTCTTACTTCCTTCTCTAGGAATTTACCCCATTAATGTGATATGTACTATGAGCTCTTACTAGTACTTATTGCTGCTCTTACTAGTATGTATTGTCAGTTGTAGATCTGTATTTGATGCTCTTTTGATGCTTGTATGTTGTTCCTCAAATGTAAGTCGCTTTGGATAAAAGCATCTGCCAAATGAGTAAATGTAAATGTACAGCCAGTCAAGTAAGTGATGCACACAATCAGAACCAAACCCTGACCTCTTTGATAACTGTTTTGGTGTCCCTTTGGCAGGTGGCATGTGCAGAGGGGAGTTGTGTGTATCCCGAAAAGCGTGACGCCCTCCAGGATCCAGCAGAACTTGCAACTATTTGATTTTTCCCTGTCAGAAGACGACATGAAGCTGATCGAATCATTCAACCGCAACAAGCGCTTCATCATCCCAACAGTCGAAATGAGTCACTGATCTTATGACGCCTCAAGATTTTAACAGGACTTCTTTCCCAAGCAGTGCCCATATAATATCAATGACTTGAGCTTTTACATGTACAACAGCCGTGTGAGTCCAAAATTAACTCAACTGCTGTAGACTCACTGATGAAACATCAGCCCATTTTAGATCTCTAGGTATGAGCAAGGGATGAGCTTTCCTGGAGAGTTGGACTGGACGTCCTGATGTAATTTTCTCTGTTGTATATAAACCCTAATATTTTTAGTGTGAGTATAACTGTGATTTTACAGAGGGATGGCAAGAGTGTGTAGAGATGCAGGACATCCTCATTTCCCCTTCCATGATCCTTACTAGTCTATACATCAGGAATACAATATTGTGCTTTAAGGACGACTGTCAAACACAGAAGAAACTAAATTCCTCAATGGACTCAAATGTGATCAACATGTATAGCGCCTACATTTCTTGCTTAAAACATGTTTGTCGAGTCCCTTCTTTACAGAGATTACACTGGAGAAGAAAAAAAGAAAAAAGTTCCTTCTTACTGACACTATGTGGTCAGTAAAAGAACTGCCTCTCAATGTCAGCTTTGATTACATGGTGTTTGCATATTTCAGAGTGAACAATCTTTCAGGGGTAAATCCTCAGAATCACTGCAGCAGCGCTGCCATCAGAGCTTATATGTTGCACTGAACATAGAACAAATTATCCTTTAAAAACCCTTTTCAGTGTCACAGATTTAAATGGCTAATTGTAAAAAAAAAAAAAAAAAAAAAAAAAAGACTGTTGCTCGTCATCTTGCTACAGCTACATTTTTCTTGTTTAAATTCTTAAGACAAACTTAGACCATTTCTATATACACACACACAAACTTGTCTGCAACACACTGAAATTTCAAACTTGCACCAATAAAATAGTTCTATGAGTAGTTAATCATCTTTAACTATACCTAAAATGCACTTACTAGAGGATTACAAATACCCTGTGTCAGACAGAATGTACATTAACTCTGTATCAATAAAGCTTCAGACACCAATAATATTTCAATTTCGTGAGATTTTATTTTCAACAACATAACCTTGACAAATTTGTAATACATTATATGCTACTGTTTATTTAAAAAAAAAAAAAAAAAAAAAAGGAAGTCATTAGCAATATGTTTTTTTTTTTTCTCTCCTTTCTTATAGTCTAGCATAGAATCCCATCACTAAAGCATTCATGTTGGTTGTGATATACTGAGAATGAGGCCACTCAATAATGCCCCCCCCTCCCACAATCTGCATCACTCACTCACCTTCCAGTTCCAACATCCCCTTACCCCCACCCACATCAAAGCCAGGGCAAACCAAGCGGCTACATGCTTTCTCCGAGGGAAGTCATACAAAAAAAAGGAACACATGAAAGAAGCACAAAGTCCTAAAAATGTGGAATCTGGTGAGAATTTGTACAGGTGTGATCCCAGTACTGACCACTGTGGGGCAGTGTACATTTATCCATAAAGGTCGTCGTCGTTATCTTCATTGAACACCGGACCACTGCCAGTTCCTCCTGAGCCATGGCTTGGACCACTGCCACCTGCAGCACTAGAGGGAAACCTGAAAGAGAAAGGAGTCATTTTACCATTTTTAAAGGTGGTTGGGGGTGGGGGGTATTTTCATATGACACGGCAACTGGTGCTTCTGGCAACTTTAGTACTTTGAGGTGTGAAGCAATAACTGGATCTTCTGCAGTCAGTGATTCTAGGAAAATGCATTCTACAAACATCTTTTTAAACATGAAGATCATGTCTTATGTCTGTAGACAGAAGACTTGCCCAATCAGCGCCAATATAGGTCTGCTCTAGTATGGCTACCAATCAGAACAGAAGTTTATTAGCAGAGAAGCTGATTGGAGAAAGAATACTACTCCACACAGCTACAAACACTTGTGCTAATACAAAACGTCAGAAGTGTACCTGAAGCTGCCAAAGCCACGGCTCTGCTGCAGTGTCTGAGCAAACATCTCATATTTGCGAATGTCATTGTCACTGACGGAGCGGCGAGCAAATCGCATTGCCTCTTCAAAGTGGTCCTTCCTGATCTCTGGCACAGGATCATCCTCTTCCACCTCCTATGAGGGAAAAAAATATGAGCGTGTCATTAGCATGAAAAACATCTGAAGCAGCAGAGCAGGTGTGCGCAGATGCGGAAAAGTGAATAAAAACGGGCAGAACAAGCACTGACCATAGCTGACGGGTTGGTCTGCCTCTCCCTCTCTCTGCGGATCTCATTCTCGATGCTCTCTCGGATGGCCAGCTTACACGCCCGTTGGCAGATCTCTGTAAGATCCGCTCCAGAGAAGCCATTGGTCATCTTTGCCAGGTAGTCCAAGTCCACATCCTATCAACAAAGAAATTACAAAATATTTGTTTTGCACCATCCTTCTACAGGGCATCGTCAAGTTACATAAAGCAAATCTGACATTTTTTAACTCTGAGCATCGTAAGGACAGTTAATCTGACTACTAATAACAGAAAGTAAAAGGCTTGAACACAAACCATTATAAAAAAATAAACTAAAAACAAACTGAGAAACTATGACCAAGTCGTAGGTCTGTTAGTGGAAAAACAAGTAGTAGCACTGTCACCTTGCTGATGGGGCTCTTGCGGAGGTTGGCTTTCAGGATGCTCATCCTGCTCTTCTCGTCGGGGAGGGGGATATAGATGAGCTGATCCAGACGGCCAGGTCTCAGGATGGCAGGGTCGATAATGTCTGGTCTGTTTGTGGCGCCGATGATGAAGACGTTCTTCTTGCTGGACATTCCATCCATCTCTGTCAGGATCTGGTTGATGACACGGTCGGCTGCTCCACCACCGTCTCCCACATTGCCGCCACGGGCCTTGGCTATGGAGTCCAGCTCGTCAAAGAAGAGAACGCATGGGGCAGCTTGACGAGCCTGGAAACATCACACAGACAAAAATACAAATCACAACACATAGGGTCTTACAAAACAAAGAAATGAATTCTGTAGAGTGAAAATAGTTGCAAAACATAAACCATGTGTTGTTCTGCAGATTAAATGTACAATATTCCTAGTTCAGTCTTCTACGCACCCAAGTTATGTGACAGACACCCTCACAAAATTCTCACCTTGTCAAAGATCTCTCTGACATTGGCCTCAGACTCTCCAAACCACATGGTGAGCAGCTCAGGTCCTTTGATAGAGATGAAATTTGCCTGGCACTCATTGGCGATGGCTTTGGCCAGCAGAGTCTTACCACAACCAGGGGGGCCGTAGAACAGCACACCCTTGGATGGGGTCATGCCGAACTTCAGGAACTTGTCTGGGTGTTCCACTGGGTACTGAATTTAAGGGGGGGGGGGGGGGGGGC
>NC_060170.1:24106561-24122098 GCF_021292245.1 Micropterus dolomieu | reverse complement strand
GGGGGGGGGGGGGGGGGGGGGCACAGTATGAGTACACTCATTTGTGATGGATCAGTTTCCATTATGATCTTAGTTCTGAAAGAGGTTCATACCTGCACCAACTCCTGTAGCTCCCTCTTGACATCATCCAGACCGCCAATGTCCTCCCAGGTGATGTTGGGAACCTCAACCACCGTCTCTCTCAGTGCAGATGGGTTGCTCTGGCTCAGGGCCCACTGCAGGACAATGTTGACCAAGTTAATAAGGGCTCAGAAGGCCATTATAAGACAATATTCCAAATAATACATTACAGTTCTTACCTTGAAGTCATCCATAGTGACAGCAAGTGAGTTCATGACTTCAGCGTCAATGGTCTCATCCTCTAGGTCAATCAGGTCCATCTTCTTCCTGATGGCCTGCAGGGCAGCTTCAGAGCAGAGCGCAGCCAGATCGGCACCCACATGTCCATGGGTCTCATTGGCCACCTACATAAACGATAGAGAGCACAACGATACTTTATGGTCCAGTATCCCAAACAATACACCTTCATTAAGTATAACCATGAACACTGTAATGAAGTAACTCTAAATATGATGCATTATATATATATATATATATATATATATATATGTCTTAATTTACCGTTTGTTAATAAATGAATTTCAGCCATGTAGAATCGCAAATCAAACACAAAATGCTACACAATATGGTCAAGAGTGATGACAAGTCTTCTGTAAGTTTACGTCCCTTCATTTTTTATATTCTGACAGAATGTAACAATTTAATGTTAAATGCTCTAAACTGTCAAAATAGGTGCTCCATGTAAGCAAAAAAATATATAATAATACAGAATTAGAGGCAATTTACTGTGTAGTTTTACTTTCAAGTTACAGCCAACAACAAGGGGTGGTGTTGGAACAGTGGATAAGACACATGCCTTTGTTATGAGAGACCTGGGTTCAATTCCCCACTGTGACACATCTACCAATGTGTCCCCGAGCAAGATATTTAACCCCTAGTTGCTCCAGAGGTGTGCGACATCTGACATACTTAGCAATTTCAAATCGCTTTGGACAAAAACGTCAGCTAAATGAATAAATGTAAACCACCACCACATGACTCCACCACTCAACACACTGCTTTGTTGTGTCACGTGACTGCAGGAAAATTGTGTACAGACCTGTTCCAAGTCAACATCGTCAGCCAGCTTCATGTTTTTGGTGTGAATCTGAAGAATCTCCAATCTGCCGGTGGCGTCAGGGATGCCGATGTCAACTTCCCTATCAAAACGCCCTGGAGGTGGTGAGGGTTTAAACACAATTATTAGTTCCAATGAAACCAAGAGCAATAAGACACATACGACACACTTCAAGATAATTTAAGAGCAGAGCTGGCAGGGCCTTCTTGCCTCCTCTAAAGTAGTCCAGCATATGAGTTGCAAAAGTAACAGTCTACATTTTACAAATCATTTGATGAATAAGCGAAATCCAATTCCAAGCCCAAACTGTCAGAAACATCCCATCACCAAACCTTAATGCCCCAATACTGGCCCACTGGTGAACCACAGAGCCCACACAATAAACAGCAGCCAGCATTTTCTAATCAGTGATATGACAACCTGCTTTAGTGAGCCATGCAAGCAGAGCAGCGATAGTCTCTGATTATTATACTAAACATTACAGGCCACAAGACAAAATTGACTACCTACTGGTAGTGTTTGCTCCAATATTTAAAAAAGAACTAATATCAGGAGAACACATGTGATGCGGCATTGTCTAATAATTTATGCGTTTAACATAACCAACTGGAACAATGCAAATACAACAATAAGACCTGGGTTGAATGAATTAAATTTCTTTAATATTTTGTGAATTGCTGGTTTAAGAGTTTACTAGTAGTATTTTCTACTTAATGCATAGACTTACCACTGCAGTGACTGATCACAAAAGAGATAACTTACCAAATCTCCTGAGAGCTGGGTCAATGCTGTTGGGTCTGTTGGTGGCAGCCATGACAATGACATGAGCTCTCTGTTTCAGGCCATCCATAAGAGTCAGCAGCTGAGAAACAATGCGCCTCTCCACCTCACCATGGGTCTACAAAATAAAATCAAAACACAATTCACTTTCACACTTATCTTGACAGTGTATTGACTGAATTTGAGTCCTTTGTGATATCACTGTCATCTAATGACTGGACAAAGCCCCGAAGCTGATTAAATTTTACCGATTTATATTTTAAAATCAATGTGTGAAGGAGTATTGTTCAGAAGGAAATACCAAAACATTAAGAAATTATACATCACAGACTACACTTTGTGCAATTTTAAAACTTTCCTAGGTCTGGACATTTATCACAAACACTGTACTGTTACTCAACTATCCATTAGTTTTACTTCTCTTCCCACTCACCTTCTCTCTCTTAGGAGCGATTGCATCAAGCTCGTCGATAAAGATGATGGCAGGAGCGTTCTTCTCTGCTTCCTCGAAGGCCTTTCTCAGGTTACTTTCGCTCTCTCCTGCCAGCTTACTCATTATCTCAGGACCTAAAAGGGAGGGCCAAACACTTTGATTTGAGAGGAAACCATAACCTCACAGCATATACTATATTCAAATAATTTATGAATCACAAGATAAACCCTGTTCCATCTAAACACTCTAGTAACAGACGCATTCATGTCTGAGATTGAATCCAATGCATAAAGTACATGCATGGCAAAACTACAAGTGAAATAGTGTATTAACCATAAATTAAAATCTCACCAACTGAACTTGTATTCTAGGAGATGGGACAGCTCTCATCTCTGTACAAAATGTGAGCTGCACCCCCTGCAGCTAGCTAGCTCAGCTAATCATGTCACTGAAGGTAATATGTTCTTCAAGGTATTTCCCAGCAACCACTGATCTAATAAATACTTCTAACCCCCCCCCCCGCAAAAAAAGAGAATTACAAAAGAGCAAATGCAAGATAATGCCATCAGGGACCCAGTATTATAAAATGGCCTATGGAATAAGTGTGTCTACAAGATAAATATAAATGGTATTCACACCATTAATCAGGAAGAAGAAAGCTCCAGTTTCATTGGCTACGGCTCTAGCAATCAAGGTCTTTCCGGTTCCAGGAGGTCCATACAGCAAGATTCCACGTGGAGGCTAAAAATGGGGGAAAACTTTTTTTTTTAAAAATCAGAACCTACAAATGTATTTAATTTTATAGCAAGATAAATAATGACAGACTGAATTCCTCCACAATTAAAGCCTATATCATTACACAAGCTGAAAGTCAAAACACCATCAAGAGCAGCAAACATATGTTGCGAGGGAGTGCGTTTACTTTCTGCTTTACTCTTGTGATTCAACACTTGAAACTGACACATTTGCTTGTTCCTCCACTCCGATTAAAAAGGGTGCCTTACCTTGACTCCTATGGCCTTGAACAGTGCAGGGTGTCTAAGAGGCAGCTCCACCATCTCCTTGATCTGAGCTAACTGCTTCCTCACTCCTCCAATGTCATCATAGCCCACCTCGTTCAGGGACTCTTCCTCATCCTGCATGTTTAAAAGCAAGATGTCCAAATTTCAATGCAGTTTATTCTGTTGAATGTTAATCCATTCACTGTGTGTGCGCACCTGCTACCCACCTCTCTCCTGATTGGCTCTCCCTCACAGTGGATGACTGTATCAGGAGCAACGATGCAGTAGGGAGAGGGATCAGTCTCTACCACCTTGAACTCCACAGCACGCATGCCTCCTCTGACGAGGAAAATATCACCTTCACAAGGTAAAAGAAAACAATGTTAATGTTACCACTCTAACAGAGCTGCACATTATACATTGAAAAAGATCAGCCAGGCAAAAAGAAATATTTCAGAAATGGAAATTTGTATTCACCTTTGCGGATTGGCCTGTAAGCCTCAAGAAAGTATGGCTTTAGATAGACCTCAAACAGGTTGCCAGTAATTCCCTCTACTGTGTCATCTATTGGGAGGACGTGGATCCTCTTTCCATACTTCACATCAGGACATGGCTGAATGCTGAAGGAGATATTAAACTTAATACCACTTTTTATTTTTACAAAAGGGCCGTGGAAAGAATTTGAGATGAGTGAGTGCTTTTCCCTACCTGATGACATCACCCAGGCGGACCCTCAGATTGTTGCGGACCACCCTGTTCATGCGAACCTTTTCATCGGAACAGGTGTCGTCAGACAGCACGATGCACACAGTCTCCCGCCTCTTCTTTCCCTTCATCAGTACTGTGTCTCCACGGAAGAGCTGCAGCTCGTCCATCTTGGTCTTAAGAGGAAAAGTTATTGTGAATCTCAGTATTGTCACGTTTAAAATAATCAGGATGAAAAATATATCCAAAGATCTGATCTTTTAAGAGATCACAGGGATTATAGTTTAGAATCAGCCATGCATGAACTTTATAAATCTCTACCTGAGAGAGGGAGACCACGCTGTTGTCTTCATTGATGGATTCATCAACAATCAGTCTGTTGGGTCTGTTCTTCTGTTTCAGAATTGCAGTGGCTAGATCATCATTTTTGGATCTATGTTTAGAAAAAGATAACAAGTTGTACGTCAAACAATACTTCTTAGTGTCCATCTTCAAAAAGGTCTCATGCAGGTCCTTTAATAACCAAGCAACTCAAATTAATAAGTAAAGAAACCATTAAAATCTCACCATATCACAAGCAGATTTATGTTAGGTTTGTTAACTTCATTAAATCTGAAAGTAAAACCAAGCAGTTGAGGTGCTCTGTGACAAAGTGAAATTTCTCATGGTTTCTGGTTTTGTTTCTCTGGTACATCTTCAGGGAACTGGAAAACACCCTGTCATTAAACACCCCTTGGAGGACAGCTTTCTGTGTTCAGGAGATCAATATAGTGAACTCCTTACCCACATAATAACCCAAGATAAGTGTCTGAAGAAAGATCAGGCACACTTAGTACTCAGCCATGAGCACTCTTGCTATTGACAGTTTGTGTTTTGTATTGCTAGTTATAAAATGATTGAGTATTGTAAGCATTTGTTAATATATAAGCCCATCTAGCAATAAGAAAAGCAAATGAATTTATATATATATATAATACATGATCGGGCATTAGTCACTTCTAGAATCCAAGTTTTCTAGTGTTCATGTCCCTACATTATTATTATTAATATTAACGTTAACTCGAAGAATAAATATGTAACGTTTTCAGCACAAGAAAACAGGTCGCTAAACAATTTGCCAGTTATATTGACGTTAAACGATACCCATAAATAATACTAACAATCATGTGTACATTCAGCATACACGGAAACACTGACCAGTAGTTAAGGTTAAGATTCAAATTGCCACAAGTTTCAAGAAAACTCTGGAGCAGGATTTGTAGTTTTCCTTTCATGTTGTTAGCATGCTAACGCTAGCATTTTAGCTGCCAGGCAAGAAAGCGAGCCCAGATGACACAGCAAAAGAATTAGAAAAAAAAAAAAAAAAAAAAAACTTTGTTAGCTAGCTAAGATCCTCGACCGAAATAGTGACGTTACACTTCTATCGTGACTTTAAATACATTAGCTGCCAACGTACGCATGAGCTGCATCTTAAACAGATGAGGAAATTAATTATTTCACAACAGTCAATCGTTTAGAATGAATAGCTTAAGGCTGCTAGCCTGCTAGCTTAGGTGACAGCTCGCCATGAAGTTAGCCACCTGGTGACGAACGTTAGTTTTCTTTCGTGTAACCGTTACGTGAGCCTATTGTCCAAGTATATGTTGTTTGTTACTTGTATACGTTTCTCTGTTCCTTTTAAAAATTAAAGCCAACTCTAAAGATCGGCTGTTAGTCGGCGGACAGGCCAATGGTGAAGATCTTGTGATGGTGGATGGTTTTGGCCTTGACACTGTTGCTAAGCTAACGTTAGCATTGAAACACGACAGCGATGACTGCGCTTTGTCAAGTGGCTGTCACATAGCTAACTCAGTACCGTTAAATGGTCAACGACAACCGTGTGGGTGACAACAGTTAAACAACAGTCAATAATTCATCGGCATTGTACTTAATTGTCAGTGAATTTGCAATGTTAGGTTATTCAAGCAACGGACTGAAGTGCGGAGGCTGAAGTAACTGACCCCATTAGCGCTCCTGCTAGCAAACTAGGTAATGCATTAGCAATCAAGCTAACTTTTGTAAACGAATGTATTCTGGGCTGACGTTGGCCAGTTAAAGGGCATTTGCTGATAGCCATTGTGTAAAAAATGCCTTTTAACTTAAAGATATTTCTACTTACTCCCCTCCCGAGGCCATGGTCGTCCACCTGAATTACTATTAATAAATAAACAAATTCTAGCTAAATGTTTAAGAGGCTTAACCGGTTCTCGTTACTCAACGTTGCCTGTGATTCACACGAAAGAGCAGCGGTTTCCGTGCTCTTCTATACAATTATACCATGAGCTGGATGCATTCGTCGTTCTGATTGGCTGGGGGTTGTCCATCAAATTCGGCAACCAATGAAATTATCTGGAGTCTGACGTTACCGAGAATATTTACACGAGTGGGCCGTTCCTATTTTCAGCAACTTTTCTCTTATTGGTCGTTTAAGCGTATAACCAAACCTCTGCTATCCAATTAACGTGTCCCGCGTTGATATTGAAGAATCACAGAAACAAGAAATTGATATTTTGCCCTTTAAAATAACAGCACTTGT
Organism: Micropterus dolomieu; assembly: GCF_021292245.1. NCBI lineage: Eukaryota > Metazoa > Chordata > Actinopteri > Centrarchiformes > Centrarchidae > Micropterus > Micropterus dolomieu. The sequence goes on along the minus strand of NC_060170.1, from coordinate 24,115,427 downwards.
GTAAAGAAAAGTCCTAATTAATTTGAGATTTATTTGTAAAAGCACTCCATACATCATCGGTATAAATAGGCAGCAATAGTTGATGGTGTGTATCTTCTGAAGTAGAATTTATTTTGCTTTATTTTGAAAAGCATAACTCATTATCAAAGTAACAGTCTTGATTACCTTTGCCTGGCCAAAATACACATTTTATTTTCTATAAGCCAGTTTAGACCCTCATTGCAACTTTATTATTTAACTATTTTTAATAATTTTTCATCATTTAATGACTAAACCACCGGCACACTGTGTTCATTCTCAGCCTCAAACACTGTAAGCCCGTTCAAGATGCTTTATTTTACTGTCCCAGTAGATGTATGTTGGTTGTTGGTATGGGTTTCAGTTCACAAGCCAGAGAAAGTTGATCCTGCTCAGTAAGTGATAGGGTATTCTTCTTTTGTCCCTCTCTAGGCTGACATGGTAGGACCAAGTTCCTGTATTCTGTGGCGCAGCTCAGTGGAGTCCAACAAAGGGCAAGACTGTGGTTCCTGCAGGTACAGACAAAGACTCCTGCAACACAGATGGCATTTTCGAGTTAGAAGGAGAGCATAGTAAATGTGCTCTGCCAATAGCAACAACCGACCAAATGTATTTTCTTTGAGAAATACCCTGTTCATACCTAGTATCTTAAATTAGCATTTACCAAGATTGTGTATAGATCCAATGAAGACAGACAGCAGGTCATACATGGCATCAGAATACATTTTGAGTAACATGTGTGATAAGATTTAACATCCCTGTTTACATTTGGTCATGATGCACATGTGAAAATGTGCTTTTTTCCCCCACAGATTTACTCAAACAGCTAGAGAATATTATAATAGTCATTCGTTGATGCCCCAGGTGCAAGCTTACAGTTGAAATAGCTCGAGGTTTCTTATTAATATATACTGTAGGTATTTTATCAATCTATAAGGTGGAATGTGGTGGATAAATTAAAAATGTTGGTTGGGCAAAATAAATGATATATTTGATTTACCTGGTAATGAAATTTTCCCTGCATACCAACAACAATCAGGTGAAACAACAATATGCAATACTAGATGCTTCATTGTTTAGCTGTAATTTAAATTAATAGAAAAGTGTCTTTAGAATAGGTAAATCGACTGTTTTTGAGAGATGTGTCATGCTATTTGCACATCAAGTTGAGAGCAAAATCATTTAGTGTGGTCGGGGATACATCTGTGTTCACCCCACTCTACACAGTGCATGGTCACATGGGTTCCTAACTACCTCTGAGTGTGGCTTGTACAATCAAAGCCCACTACCCCACAGTGGGTTTTGGGCACATTCACACACGGGTTTAGAGCTGTACACATGTGACAAGGTCACCTGAGACCAGGGTGCAAAAATAACTTTTTTTGTGCACCGGCCAAATGGCTAGTGAATGTTTGCATTCTGCTGTAAAACCCAGAGAAAACGGTGAATATAAGAATGACATTGTCTTACTCTACTGAGGGTTGTGTGGTGACACTCCAGGTCTTTTCCCAACAAGCTGCTGCCTCCCGTCTCCTGCCAAGCCTCCATAGCACTTCACCACACCACAGGCCTGCACTCACACAGTCTGAGACAGCACATTCAGCATGATGACATAGTGGGACCACGCAAGCCAAGAACCGATTCACTACAGTTCTATGGTACATTCATGTCAAATTGATACAGTTCTTTGCTCATACATGAACAAGACTGTAGGTGCTGGCTGTAAAAACCTCAAAGATAAGATGTGAAAAACACAGAAAAACACTGCCCAAACATTGTAGTTCATAATGCCCAAGAACAGGCAAAAAGTGCATATGACTGACCTTAAATTGCCTTAAATGACCAAGCTGCTGCAGAAAAATTAGCTTCAAGCTCTGCTTTATATATCATTACGTTACAGCTGTGGTGTCTGTATACCTGGAAATGCCTGCAGGCTGAGCTGGAGGTCTCTCAGTGCCTCTCTCAGTTGGTCTGTCTGGGTGAAGCTGATGCCCCTACCAGCTAGAGAAAGTCCCTTCAGCCTCTGGAGGATATACACATCTGTTCCCTGCTTGCTAACCATATCTGCACTGGGGATCTGTGGTGGGAAACCTGTAATCAAACAATCCACAGAACATAATGCACAGTCACAGTAGCTTTACAGTTTCTCTGTAAAGCATCAAAAAAGTCAGAAAAGTACTCACCTCTCTTTTTAAAGCGCACCTTCACCAGCAGGTTGATACACCTGTAATGCAGAGTACAATCTTATATGTTTGTTTATAATCACAAAAAACTGATGACAGAAACAAAGCAAATTTTATCTTAAAGACCTTGTGTAATGAGTCACAGCTTGTTTCCAGTCCGTCAGGTGAGTGTGGCAGTGACCTTGGAGGAGGTAGGCAGCCCCGACCCAGAGCAGCATCCCCACCCTATCTTCACCTTCTGAACACACAGCCCTGGTCTCGGCCTCACTCTTCTCCTCTGGCTCTTCCAACACCAACTTCTCTGGCAGCAGCTCCAGTGTCGTGCTGATGACTTCATCGCACAGCGCCATGCAGTCAGCAGGCCGGCGAGCCATGAGCAAGGCAGCGCCAGCCTCCAGGTAAAGCGCGGGCAATTTGGGAAGGGGAGGGACCTCAGCTTGCACCTGAGACATACAGCAAATACATGTCAATTAACATGTTAAGGAAATATTTTTCCCTGGGCCAAACACATCATGGTTTCTCACAAAAAATATATCCAAAGAGTTGTTATATTATCCTGCGTGTCTGTCAGTGTTTTCAGTCTTACTCCATGTTGATCCTCTGAGTGAAGAGCAGCCAGCAGGTCTAAATAACATTCCACACCCTCTGACAACCTGAAGAAACAACAAAGGCACCCATTTAACAACTACAGTGTGCACTATGTGTCTGGTACTATTCTCATTTCCATTTATGCTTTCGGGTTTTTAGTAGTGGTCCGGTGCCGGAAAAAGACAGAAAATTTGAGCTCCACGCTGGTCTTCTCACCTCCCATGGAGCACACACTTCAGGGCCAGATTGTGAAGGACAGAGAGGGCAGAGGGAACTGAGAGCAGGTAGCTCAGCGATTGGCTGCAGAGCAGTAAGGACGGGGAGAGGAGATCAGTAGTAGCCAGAGCAGGCTCTGTGGCAGAGGGCAACATCAAAGTCTGTGGGCCAAGACAGGTTTCATGTATCAGTACGCAGGCCTACACTTACATGAATGTGTGACCCAAATATAGTCTTTGGCTCTCCTGCTACTCTATTAGAACAAAGTAGAACAAAGGACAAGATTTGTTTTAACAATAAAAAGTATTTATCTACATCTACAAGACACATATCACAGAAATTTAGCTAATTTTTCCCTCCTTCCCTTTATATAGTGTCTTGTACTTGTGTTACTCACTGAGTGCAGCAAACGAAGAGCTTGTATCTCAGCCTGGGTGTTGCCCAGCTGTCTGTAAATGAGCATGCTTTGATACAGAGAACATACACACTGGGAGTCTGTCTCTAGTGCCTTCCGGTAACACTGCAATGCCATCTGAGGGCGGCTCTGGAGACAAATGCAAACACACATGTTCTCACTGCATGCAAATGCTCCAAGCTGTTGTGCCTGGTTTTGTGTTTGTACATGTAGACTCTGTCTGCATGTGTACCATATGGGTGAGGCAAGAGCCTGAGAGGAGGTGTGTGTATGCTATTAGAGTTCTGGGAGCAGGCAGGGAAGAAGCTGTCTGCAGACCAGTCAGCGCGTCTGAACTCCGACCCTCACTCAAGCTTTCTGCACCTTAATGAAACAAACAGAGGATTATACTACAAGCTTCAGAAGTCTGTTTATACATCACTGCCACACATCTCTGTTCAGTTTAAATAAATATTTCTAAATTTACTTTTTAGGAACCTATGACCTACTCACCAATACTGACTCTGGGAGCATGCAACCGCAATTTACTCACATCTATTTTAAAAAATCAATACATTCAAATATATCAGTTTGGATTTAGATATTTTTCTGTACTAGTGAGTTTGTCTGCTCCTGTACTCTTTTTTTGGCACACGTGCAGAAAAAGGAAAAGATTATATCAAGGTGAAATAGAAAGCACAGAGCAATAATCAAGACATTTACTCTACACTTAAGCTTTACACAATATTTAAGTCTGGTGAACTTGTCCTTCAACATACATCAACAAAAAAACATGAAGGTTGCTGACCTTGGACAATGAAAGTACAGATCTGTAGTAATTCAACAAGCCTTCTTGGGTTCATCAACAGGAGTGGAATGTTTCCTCCTGCCTCGCTCTTCATCTTCATGTCATCTCTAACTCCAGCAGATAGTGTCTCAGACAAAGAGAACAGCTCATCCTGCATTGAGGGAAAACATGCAATATAGTTTTACAGTGTACTTATATTTTTTTATAGTCATATCCACAACAACAACAAACACAAAATCAGGCCTGTACTATCCCACACAATTGGTGACAGTAGAATGCCTGCAAAAATACATTTAATGTTCTGGCAGAGACAGAAAAAGAGATATTGGGGGAAATTGCACTTGAATTGTTTTAAAGAAAGTTTGTCGCTTGTCACTTGATAATATTTAATGTCATTTAGAGTCATTTGTCTTATAAATAACAAAGAAGGGTCATGAGAGAAGATGAAGGAGATAACACTGCCTGAACACCAACATGACGAGTAAAATATCTTTTTAATCTATAATGTAACCTTCTGGTTGGTTACATAACAAACAAACCATGGTGGAGTTCACAAACCACTGTTTTAGGAGGACTCTTGGTTTGGTCCACACTACAGGCTAAATAACAGCCATCTAATTAGCCTAAACAAACTAGATGCAACATAGTTACTTTTAAAATATGGTGGAGCACACAAACAGGATTACCTGGAATCCCTGAATAGTTTTCAGCTGGCAAGTGGCAAGCCATATTGCCCACTGCAGACAGAGAAGGTAAAGTACACAGGAATTCAAAGCTGTGCTTTCCACTGATTTGAGAAGTGTTCTCCAAAACACAGGATGGTCTGAAGCAACAGGGTCATGTCCTGTCACCTGTAGAACTGCAGGGAACAAGAGCAAGCAGTAAAAGTCAGAGTGGAGCAAACATTCAAACTGGACGTATGGCATCTTCATCTACATCTATGGTTTTCTCATAATTTCCCAGTGTAGGCATACCTCTCTCTGTGGCTTGTGTGAGGAGCAGCTCAGCTTCTGAGAACTGCGACTGAGCTGCAGAGGACACACAGGCATTGTATACCACTGTCAGCTCCAACTGTGTGTGGTCTGCAAGAGGAGGGATACCTGCAGGAGAAGGACATTGGGAAAGGAAAGCAGGGACACAGAAGATGCATAAAAGGTAATAACTGAGCTCTTCGCCTTAATGTATAAAGCCTTTGTATTATGAAGGAGATGGAGCACCTTGAATTTTCCTTAAAAGTTTGTGAAACTCTGAGGAACACGCTCTCAGATGGGTCAGGATCTGGTCTCTGTCCAAGGCATCTCCTCCTCCTTCTTGATGCTGAAACAGTGTAGTGAAAGCAAACAGGAAAGTCACCAAGTACTTAAGTACTGGACTTTTACATTACAATTTATACTATTTCACATTGCTAAAATATGGATATATGGTACTTTTTAAACTATAGCATTTATTAGATATAGTTTAGTATAAGTTGCCTCTTAAAAAAATTTACAAACAAAACAATCAGTTAAAATAAGCTAGTTACAGCATTAAAATGCTGCTTACATGTCAATGCATCTGTAATAATAATCCAGTATAATACCAAGTTGAGGAGCCATTCTGCATAATGTTTAACGTAACTTTTACTTTTAATATTTGAAGTACATTTTTCTGTCAGTACTTCTGTATTTAAGTTAAGTAAAACAGGACTTTTTTATAGTATGGTATTGCCATATTTAACGTTACTAAAGAAAGATTAAAAGATGTGAATGCTTGTTCGACCTCTAATAAGATAATATTCTGCAGGATGTCATTAGATTCCAAAAGTATACATTTAACATTAACAAGGAATCAGTATCTCTTGACCAATTCATAAGCATAAACATATTTATATAATGTTAAGTTACCGTTATTGCATTTCATGATGATGTAAGTTCAGATGCAAACGTAAACCGCTGAAAAGAGTAACGTTAGACACACAACAGCTAACTACTTACCTTCCATTTGTTTACCAACTCGTTGTTTTCCTGGATCCATCTATCTGATAAAGAAAGTGGGTGAGACATTTTATTAGACATTACATAGCTGCTTAGGGAAAAAGGTTTTTTGTTTGAACTTTCCCTCGTTTGTCGAAGTAAAGCTACCACCGGAAGTAAACATTAGTGAGTTTATTGCAGTGGCGCTGTGCTGCCCCCTGTGGCCAAATCAGGGAATGACAACGGCAATCTGCTAACTGTCCAGCAGGTGGTGCTGTGACCGAGCCAATTTCAGTTTTGTTCTGGAAACTTCAATCTGTGTTATTATATTGAGCACACACACACACACAGCCATCAAACTGGGAAGTGCTACTGCTGTGTGTTTTTTGGTCATAAGCTTTATAACGTTAATATGCTCAGTTGGACTCTGCGTGTCGGCTGTCCTTTCACAAAAATCTGCACTGGCCAGCCACAGTGGCAAGCTACCGCAATCACATGCACACATACATGTAGGTCCACAGCAAATAAACTGCACTCCAGGGCCTTAAATATAATACAGCTGAGTCATCTTTAAGACTGCCAGAACAGCCATGTTTCTTGTTGTCCCTCCCAAGGTGACTCCCTCTTTTTTCACCCAGTTCCACTCCTCTCACCCCTCTTTCTGTGTGTCTCTGTCATCCCTCCATCGTGTTTCCTGTTGTCTGCAACCTCCATTGTCTGCCTTCATCACAGCTCCTCTTTTCTTTCACTGGCTCAAATCACAGAAAGCTCTAAATATACTAGCACAGAAAAACAAGGGAAGCTCCTGACAACCACTGCTCCACAATATAATAATTTGCTCACTTGCAGGTGCATAGGCATACACAAACACAAAAGACTTTCATTTTGATTCCGCATGTCTTTTCTTCCCTTAGGATGGGTTTCACTTTTTTGTGACATTTTCCTCTGCATCGATCTTGAAATGTTCCATCTCTCTCTGTCTCTCTTCTCTCTCCATCCATCCATCCGTTCAAGGACAAGGGCATTACATGGCAAGAGCCTCCCACCTCCTTTTCTGCTGTCCCTTTCCCAATGTCATTCACATGGCAAGAACTTTCATTAAAAGGTTTGTACAAAATTGTTACTGCGACAAATCCACCCATGGCAGCACGAAAGCGCAGATTATAGAGAAACCAATAGCATCGTAAATTTGCCTGTTCTGTTTAATCTCCTCTACGGTAGTCTTGCAGTTTGTGACAGGGGACCATTCATCATTTGGAGGTCTTATTATGTCTCAAAACTCAATTAAAAATAATTAAAAATGTCTAGCAATAGTTGCAGGTGAATTGGATTTAATAGCTTCACACGGACCATCGCCAGTGATAAACCCCCAAAATCGCATATAAATTCAAACACAGAATGAACAGTTGTGAGTTTTTTTCTGTAGGCTTCAGTTGCATGCAGGTGGTTCAAGTAACAAGACATTGAGGAATATGAGCTATATTGAACACGAAATCCTCATAGAAACTGGATTCTGCCTATTCTGCTCCGTTATCCTCATTTATAAAACATAAAGGTAGGAAGGAAGGGATGTGACGCATGCAATTTCTGTCCGACGTGCCCCTCAGCCCCCAAAACATGTGAGATATGGTGCATACGTTCAAACATTACAAAACACACATTTGTGAAAACAGATGATTAAACTGTAATGGTGTTTCACCTTTGAAGATTTAAAGACATGACACAATTGCTGGAGGACTGGTTAAGGGTTTGTCTCAGAGTCCCCTGGGTGCCATTGGGCTGACAACACACATGTTCACAGGGTCGAAGAATGGCTGAAACAGAGAAATGAGTGTGTGCTGAGCCGCCTGTTCTACATCTCAGGGGAAAGGCATATCCACAATTCTCCCTGCTCCTTTAAGGTATGTGGAGTAAACTCACTCACCCTGAGTTTGAATAATCAATAGGTGCTGTACATGCTCTTCAGAACTGGTCCTCTTCTCACAGCAGACATAGGCTACCTTTGATCAGCAGCGAAGCTCCGTTTATTTTTGTATGAATGCTGTTTCATGGTAGCTCAGGATCCTGATGTGCCTGCACTATAAAGTTTTGTTGTTTTTTTTGTCTGTCACTCGTCATGTTTGTCCTGCAACCACCTCTGCACATCCGAAGATCACTTACTCTTTGTCAACAAAAGGAAGCAGAAACGAAGAAAGATGAAAATTTGCATTTGAAATATAAGGGTAGAAATAAATCGTTTGTGTGTGTGTGTGTGTGTGTGTGTGTGTGTGGTAAGAGAGGGAGAAGAGAGAGCTAGTCTGTCAATGGCCCAGCAGTTGTGTTGAGTCCCAGGGGGTTGGCATGGATCTGCAAACTCACACTGCAGCAGTACAGCTACAGAGAGCATCAGCAGAACACACAGCACACCCACACAATCAGTTTGCAAAGACTTTTTCCAGAGCATACCTCAAAAATATGAATATGTCTTGATATTTTTAAAATTGTAAAATTAATCATTTAACAAGGCGGTGTATAAAGCCCATAGCAACTGATAGTTAATAAGCCAAAATACTCATGTCCTTATTATTTAATACATAGGGTAGTTTTACAGGTGTTTTATACAGAAATCACTTTAAGATAGAAAATAAAAGGTGATGCTTTTTACATGCTATGAAACCAATATTTCGTTTTGTTGCTTCATTAAAATACACATCATTAACACCTCCAC
>NC_060170.1:24092540-24106461 GCF_021292245.1 Micropterus dolomieu | reverse complement strand
TGTGTGTGTGTGTGTGTGTGTGTGTGTGTGTGGTAAGAGAGGGAGAAGAGAGAGCTAGTCTGTCAATGGCCCAGCAGTTGTGTTGAGTCCCAGGGGGTTGGCATGGATCTGCAAACTCACACTGCAGCAGTACAGCTACAGAGAGCATCAGCAGAACACACAGCACACCCACACAATCAGTTTGCAAAGACTTTTTCCAGAGCATACCTCAAAAATATGAATATGTCTTGATATTTTTAAAATTGTAAAATTAATCATTTAACAAGGCGGTGTATAAAGCCCATAGCAACTGATAGTTAATAAGCCAAAATACTCATGTCCTTATTATTTAATACATAGGGTAGTTTTACAGGTGTTTTATACAGAAATCACTTTAAGATAGAAAATAAAAGGTGATGCTTTTTACATGCTATGAAACCAATATTTCGTTTTGTTGCTTCATTAAAATACACATCATTAACACCTCCACTAAAATAAAAATCATCAACAAGGTGCTACACTGATCAGCGTGAATAGGCTATATCCTGCACAGGCAGGAGTTTTCTAAAGAGAAGATATCTCTTTAAATAGAGTGTCCTGGTGCTGACTAGTGAGTTTTCCTTCCCTCCTATATAAGCCCAGCGATCCCCTCCTGCTGCAGTCACTTCTCCTCCGGCCACCATGAGTTTCACGGTAGAGCACCACTTGTTCGGTCCAACCTCGTACCGCAAGGCTCGGCCTGCCTCCGTGTCCTCCAGCGGCTTTCACTCCCAGCGCCGCCGCCTCACCTACAGCCAGCCGTCCTCCGTCGACAGCTTTGAGACCTTCAACGGTGACATGACGCGGAGGAGCGAGAAGGAGATACTGCAGGCTCTGAACGACCGGTTCGCCGGCTACATCGACAAGGTGCGGAACCTGGAGATGCACAACCACAACTTGGAGGCGGAAGCGGCAGCTCTGCGGCAGAGCCAGGCCGGTCGCGCTTCGGTCGGGGAGCACTACGAGCGAGAGCTGGGCGACCTGAGGGGTCTCCTGCAGCAGCTGACCGGGGAGAAGGCCCGCGCCGCTCTTGAGCACGACCACCTGGAGGAGGACATCCAGCACCTGCGGGTCAGGCTGGAGGATGAGGCGCGAAACCGGGAGGAGTTGGAGGCTGCCGCGCGCGCCATGAAAAAGTATGCTGAGGAGTGCCGTCTGACGCGGCTGGAGCTGGAAAAGAAGCTCCGTTCACTGGAAGAGGAGGACGCATTCCTGAAGAAGAACCACGAGGAAGAAGTGGCGGAGCTCCTCGCGCAGATACAGGGCTCGCAGGTGAGCTTCGATATGCGAGACACGCTCAAGGCGGACGTCACCGGCGCACTGCGAGAGATCCGCTCGCAGCTGGACATTCAAGCATCCAAGAGCTCAACGCATGCTGAGGAATGGTTCAAAGGTAAGTTGGGTCGAAAGGGGAAAGTTTTAAAACTCATTTAGTGTACAGAAACCGAGAAACCTCGTCGTGCGCTTTTCAGCGTTCAAGGTAGTGTTCTCTGTCCATGGTGCTGAAGTCTAAAGGCACATCCCTGAGATTTCCACGTTAAAATTATAGGCTGTAGCCCAGACCTCTACATCTTTGCAGATGGTAGTGTTGAGACATTCATCACATTCCCACCCACCTGCCAGATCGCAAACTTTTACAAAAGAGACTGAGGAAGTTTAATTACCGGTTACAGACAAATTAAGTAAACCAAGATAATCTAAATAGAACATGCTGAAAGATTCAAATTTAAATAATATTATCTTCAGTTCCGCGTTCCTGTGGGTACATATTTGCAGCAGAATGATAATTTTTACTTAAAGCAAGCACTGCAGGGGTGAGATGGCGCACTGAGAGAAGGCTATGACTAATTTGCACTCTCACTCTGGGTAACAGTGGGTGCGTGCTGGGTGTGCCTCCAACCCTGAACCCGAACCTCTGCAAATAGGATCGCCGCTTCAAGGTCACTGTTCGCGGTAGGCAGACAGGACAGATGGGTGCTTCATCACTCGGCTCGTGCTTTAACAGTCATCCTTTCTGATGTCTTGACTGGAGTTAACCATGGACGTGGAAGTAAGCCACACATGTAGATATGATGCACAGACTTACTGACGCACGGCAGTAACCGAGACACCATCTTCTTGTAGCCCCTGTGAGAATCCTCCTCACCATTATACTGCAAGAAGACGCGAGATTGGATGCACACAGTGCTGCTGATCTTTGTGGTAGGCTACAATACAAATACGAAATTGACAACTTTAAAGGCCAGGAAAGGGTTTATCTGGACAGCAACTGCATGCCACAGAATATTAATGATCTCAAGATTTACCTGCACTGTACATCTACATGCTGATTTGATAAAACCAGTAAAAAAAAAAAAAGTTCCTACAGAATGACCTTCCCTGTGTCTTGTCCAGCTGACTTCAGCACTGTGGCTCCTTCACGCTTGGAAGAGGGAGGTAGCTGAGTCAGACTGACTGACAGATGGACACTGTCAAGGTTACTCAGGCTCCCAATGGTGGCTGTCTGCTCTCTGAGGCCTTGTGGCCAGAGGACAGGTCAAATGTCTCAGGGAAAAGATAAAACAAGAATGCATGCATATAGACTGTATCAGAGTGTTCTCTGTAGTTGTAGGTTGTTGTATATGGAGGTCACATCAGACTGTTTTGGGACAATGGCCAGTCAATGGTGTGATTTCTAAACTGTGCACATTCTTTGGTGTGTCATTCCTGCAGTGCGTATGGAGCATCTGTCTGATGCTGCCAGGTCAAACCAGAATGCAATTCGTGGGACCCAGGAGGAGATCGCCGATTACCGCCGTCAGCTCCAGAGCCGCACTATTGAGCTGGAGACTCTTAGAGGAACCAAGGAGTCACTGGAGAGGCAGCGTATGGAGTGTGAAGACAGACACCACAATGACCTCAACTCACTACAGGCAGGGAATCAACACAAATATCTTACTTGTCTCTCATGGAGAAAACCAGAAATGCACATTCATGATTGCACATATCCTATTGACCTGTAAGGCTACGTGTTTTCATTTTGCAGGAGACCATCAATCAGCTGGACAATGAGCTGAAAAACACCAAATGGGAGATGGCCACCCAGCTGAGAGACTATCAGGAGCTGCTGAATGTGAAGATGGCTCTAGATATCGAGATTGCTGCTTATAGGTTGGTCAGGGTTTAAAACCACACATTCATTTCTTCATTCTTAATGTGAAACATTATAGATGTTTTCACTGACTGTGTCTTTGTCTTTAAAAAGGAAATTACTGGAGGGAGAGGAGAATCGTTTTGTATCAGGAGGAAGTCCGTACTCCTACCTGGAAGGCAGATTCTCTGCCCACTTCAAAGTGAAAGGAGAGGAGATCTCAGACACTGTCATCGTGGAGGAACAGACAGATGAAACCCAGGTGACAGAGGTGACAGAGGAGGCCGATGAGGAGGAAGAGGAGGGAAAGAAAGAAGAAGAGGCAGGAGAGGAGAAAGAGGAAACCAAAGAGGAAGAGGGAGAGGGTGAGGAAGTAGAAGACAAGGAGGAGGAAGGAGAGGGTGAAGAAGAGAAGGAGGAAGAAAAGGGAGAAGGGGAGAAGGATGAGGAGGGTGATGAGAAGGGAGAGGAAGAGGAGGCAGGTGAGGAAGAAGAGAAGTCCAAATCTCCAGAAAAGGCTGCATCCCCTGCTTCAAAATCTCCTCAACCTAAATCCCCTGCTGTCAAATCACCAGAATCTAAATCTCCACAAAAATCACCAGAATCTAAATCTCCACCAGCCAAATCCCCAATGCCCAAATCACCTGCCAAGTCACCTGCAGTCAAATCCCCTGCAGGAGATGAGTCAAAGTCACCTGCCCCAAAGTCACCAGTGTCTAAATCCCCACAGAGCAAATCCCCTGAATCGAAATCTCCTCCTCCCAAGACCCCCGAACCAAAGTCTCCAGAAAAGGAGAAGGCCAAGCCTGCTGCTGCCAAAGACACCCCTAAAGAGGAGAAAAAAGAGGAGAAGCCTCAGCCAGTCAAGGAGGAAAAGGAGAAAGAGCAACCTGTGAAGGAGGAGAAGAAGCAAGAGCCTAAGGAGAAAGAGCCAGAGAAGGCAGATAAACCTGATACAAAGAAAGACACCAAGACGGATGACACTTCCAAACCTGCTGCACCTAGCAAGCCCGCAGAGGACAAACCTGCCTCCAAAACTAAAGAGAGTGCTCCCCCTGCCAAGGAGGAGAAACCCTCTGCTCCTAAACCAGAGAAGGCCGAGCCTGAGGCAAAGCCTGCCCCTAAACCACAGCCTGAGAAAACAGAGGGCAAGAAGGAGGAGAAGAAGCCAGAGGAGAAGTCCGCACCTAAAGCTGAACCCGAGAAAACAGACAGTAAGAAAGAGGAGAAGAAGCCAGAGAAAAAGGAGAGCAGTAAAGAAGAGAGTAAGGAAGTGAGGGAAGAAGGGAAGACAGAAAAAGCAGAGAAATCTTCTGGCACTGAGTCAAAGGAGAGCAAGGAGGAGAAGGCCAAGAAGTAAGACTGGATACACTGTGTTTCAGGGCATGAGGATAGGAAGAGGTTGAGATGCCAAAGAACTATGAGGGAGTAAAGAGCAGGAGAGAGGGGCGGGATGTGCCCAGCTGTCCAAAGCAAAGCAGGTGATAGTATGTAAGCAATAGTGATTTCTGTAGCAAATAATCCCCTGCTCCTTAAGTATGGCCATTACACCCCCCACCCCCATGCTTCTGATGTATGACTGTAGTGAATGCAGAATGCTCTAAACTCTTTATCTGAATGTGACAACTGCCCTTAATAAATAACAAGTGCATTTAAACTCAATCCCGCTGACGGGGGCCGCAGAGGCCTGCTGTACCTACACAAGCCTTCAAGGGTAGTGATGTCAAAACAATGTCAAGCTAAAGATTGTGACAGCTATTGAATATAAAAATGTATATTTAAGCAGATACAAACGTCTATTATATTTACAAATAGATGAGTAAGAAAGACTTGAATTTTGCTTGTTGTGCACCTTAATGCAGCTTCTCCTGACCGGTGAACTGCAGTGTCTCACTCTTCTGGTCTGCAATGCTAGGACAACCATGACTGTGCTATGTATAAACTGCTGAGAATATGCAATATAAAAAAGACAAATAAAGAACGAAGAATCAAACACAAGAAACTTCTAGAGGTTTTCTTAATCTGTTTACACTGCAAATAAATCTGTAGCACATTGACTTTAGGTGAAGATTCATGAAGGAGAGGCACACGATGTGAGGCCGAAAGTTAAATGCTGCCAGAAACTGCACTGCATTGCGGCTGAGGAGAGAGGGAGCAGTACCCACCCACAGCAGCCAGAGCACCCTTTCCTCTCAGACACAGCGCTCGTGTGTAAATCAGCAGCAGTGCTGCTTGCTTGCACAGAACAGGCTTGACTTCCCTCTCAGCTCTGCCTCACTGCAAACATGTAAAGTTCACACGCTGAAGCATATGTTTTATAATTATACATGACTTTATAGTATATAATCATGTATAATTATAATCCTTTCACCCTTCCCACATTTATCTCATTAATTCATAAAGACCATTATTATTAGTAATGCAATAGTTGAGTATCATGAGTTATGATTAATACAGAATAGGCCTTCACTTTTGAAACCATACAAAATCAATGAGCAAACACAAATCCTCCCAGGCATTTTTGGTCATGAATTACAGTAGTATTTAAGCTACTCATAAATTTCCACAATCTTTCACTTAAAAGGTATAGCTACATTATCAGGTTTTACAGACAAGTGCAGCAGCCAATCCATGTCTATTAAAAGCAGCTAACAGTTAATTTAAAGCCACAGAGAATCCTTTTTAATGGATACATTATTGAAATTTTGGCTGACGCTGGAAGGATTTCTATCCAGGCATGCTTTCAGTGTTCCCTTCAAATGCAATCTCATTGCATCCGAGAGATGGCTTTGTATTAATGGGATCAGCAACCACATTATAAAACACAACAGGTGAAAAGTGTTACTTTATGAAATAATCAGTAGGCTTTTGGAATTAACAGCCAAGACAAGCTATCTGGCTTCATTTGGTTTGAACTCATTCCCTGATCATTTGTCACAAGAAGAGTTACTTTGCCCTTTGAGAATCAGAATCAGTGGCCTCATCTTCTGCTTCTAATAAGCATAAGATATCCATTCATCCCTGAGGCATTGTCTGGATTAGGTTTCATCCTGGATTTGCACTCCGCTGCGCCAGAAAAGAATACTTCTGTAGCCTGCTGCTAGCTAATCATAAAATGAGCTTGATGGAGTCAGTATCCATCATCCATCAATCAGTATCCTGCATAACAACCTGTTTGTCTTCCATTACTGGATCCAGGATGATAAATGAAAGGTCAAAGGCTAACTATACCAAGTATCATATTCCACAGACATAGTTCTCTAGGGAAATGACTCAGCTCGCTGTAGCACTGAACCACAATGGCATAATAATCAGCTATTGCAGACGATGCCTATAAATAGAGCAGCAGAGAGAGGTGAAGGTAGAGAGGTAGGCAGATTGATAAAACAGAAACATTTGAATTGCACAACAAAGCATGGATGCAACAGAGCCTTAACACACTCATTCAAGAAAATAACACTGTAATGTTTTTTTTATTTATTTTCAACCTGTTATAAAGACATTTAAAAATTGATACTCTGTCTCAAAGAGTCACAAAGGTAAACTTGAGGGAGTTACAGTTGTAAAGTACAGTGGGGAGATCACATATAGATTTAGCGATGACTGAAAAAGCCCTGAGGATGGTTGTACTTGAATGGCTTCAGACGAGTTGGGCCCCTGAGAAAGAGAAAGATGTCAGAGATACAGTAAATCTATTCAGATATGACAGTGTCTTTGACCAAATGTTGGTAAAGAGTTTAATTGCTTCTTGTGACCATGTACCTGACAGTGCGCAAGCACATCTTCTCTCTGGGAAACTCTCTTGGTCCCTCCACGCTGTCGTCTTGACCTTCAGTCTCCAAATACACGTCGAGGCAGACACACAGGCGAGAAATCTGATTGGTCAGGAGCTGGTGTCCTGGGCGCGGACCCTGTAGCTCATTTTTGAACACATTGATCTCGCTCTCCATGGCCTAAAAAAAAGGAACAAATGAGTCAGTTGGAGGCAGAGCACAAGCTTATGGAACATAAGGGATCAATACTGAAACATGTTCATACTCGAAGGTTGTCATCAGTGCGTCCAGTGCGCTCTCCCTTCCAGCTGAGAGAGAGGGAGAAAAGAGGAGAGACTTCTGGGTAACGGGGACTCAGCACCACAGCAGCCTGGAGACGAGCTGAGGAAGAAAAAGATAGAGGCAGATGGTTTAAAAGAAACAAATTATAAAAAAATCAAGTTATCAATATTGGCCAATTCTATCATCAGTGTTAGTATTTACCTGTGCCCCTCTCCACCACACCCATAAAGTACATATCTGTCTCCTTTGCCAGTCCAGCATCAGTCACATGACGTGTATATGGCAGATCCTACCAAGAAAGGGAAATATCACTTTGAGTCATGTGCTGCACGAGGTGTATTTTTGGATCCAGGTGATCCTGTACATGGGTTTATGTGTGTATACCGTGTACTCCAAGTGAGTGATAGTGGTCCAGCGAGCTAAACGGGAGATGATCTTGGCAGGAAAGAGGTGCTGACACTCACTGGAGACTGGGATGATGCTGTGCTCTGAGGACAGGAACGCACACACAATCTCAGTCAAAATGTCCCATATGTTCTTTAGATCTATTTAATGTGTGGTCGTTAACATATAACGTACCTAAAGAGGCAAACTGTTTGTGCAAAGCCAGGCGCGACTGGACTCGCCCCCTCAGCAGCTTGATGGTGCTCTCCATTTGGCTGGCACTCAGAGAACTGCCCACATGCACACCCTGAAAAACAAGAGCATACACCAACATGATACGGCTGTAACACACAGAAACTGGGCTCAAATGGGATAAAACTTGATTTCAACAAGTACCTCTGAGGTGTCTTTGGGAAAATGTAGTCCTCCGAGACTCTGAACCCACATGTAGGGATGGCCCAGCTCCTCCACATAATCAGAAAAGCAAGCAATCCTAAAGAAATGATGGGTTAAATTCTGCTGGAATTTTGTTCAATTCAATGGTGTGATTCACTATACATCTTATTTACTTCAATTATTAGACATCCTCACCCGACTTTATCAAACTGGTAGCGATTAGCTGGATTGGGTGTTTCTCGTCCCTGGTCGCTGGTGTAGAGACAGCAGAGCAGAGTGTCTGATTTCAGCAGGTCCCTGCAAAAGAAGACATCATTAGACTTTCTTTCACAGACACAGAGAGGGAGACAAATGTCCAAACACACACACACACACACACCCTGCGCTGATGGCTGCGTTGAGGTCTGTGGAGGTGGAGACCTTGGTCTTGACAGTCATAATGTTCAGATTCATCAGGTAGCAGAAGTAGAGATGGAGGATGCTGCCATCTGTGGAGACATGATGGATAACACACGGTGATGAACAGATCCATTACTAGCTTAATTCAATACTCTTGTCTACCTCCATCTTTTTATTAATTCTCCCACTGAAAACCCCCCAGGGTTTACTTTACACAGCAGCACATTAGAGAGTAATAAGGGGGTGTGGTCATGACTGTAGCAAGCAGCATCCAGGGGATACATACTATGCTGATGGTATTCTTTCACGCTCAGCTCTGTGCAGTCACAGTGTACTCAGCGACACTTTGTCACTCACGGACACCTACACTGCTCAGTTTTTGCTTTTACTGCAGTAAACCAACTGCTGCAGCTGGCAGCAATAAAGGTAAGCGGTGAGAGGGAAGGCACTAGAAATAAAGGCAGACGAAAGAAAGACTGGTGATGAGAAAATACGCTTACAGCATGTGGTAGGTGCTGCAGATCCAAGCTGCTGCAAGCGTCTCTCTCACCTCCCTCCCTCCCCCCCTTTAGGTAGAGTTACGCCTGCAATGCAGATCTCCCTATAATCTCTCACTATTCCTTCTATTGCCAGTAGAGGGAACATGAGGGTCAAGTGGTGTCATGACATCATAGCAGAGTGGGTCACACTTACTTTCTTTCATGTACTATCTGGTAGGTATAGTTACCACAATACACTCAACTATGGTCACATTACAGGGAATGTAACACAGATGACAGAGAATGTGTCTGCCTCCACAAAATGCACGGACCTTTTTGATGCAGGCACTAAAATTTTAAGTCATGAAGAATTTAGAATGAGTTACCTTTACACTTGAGTTCTAAGCAGAGAGACAGAGGGTGCCTTTTCAGCATCTCCCGTCTTTTGTCATCCAGCTGGCCACCTGTAGTTGGCCTTCTCCTCTTCTGTCAAACAGACAACAGAAAGCAATGGTAACAGGAGATGAGAAGAAAGAAGGCAAAACAGCGTGCATGTTTGACATTGTGCCATCACAAATATATTTGAAAAACCATTTGCAATAAATTCCAGCTGCTTACAGGAGAAACATGAGAGTCACTTAGCATCGTTAGCATTTTAGCCCACTACTATTACAGATAAAAAGGGAGAGAGGCAAAAGCAAAGGAAGGGCTGAAAGTAGTAAAATTGAAAACAAGAGGATCAGCGGTTATATGCAGACAGTAAAAGGCCACACACAGGTTTTAACAAATGACAAATAATGTATTCCTAAATCAGTCATTTAGAAAATACATCAGAGAAACATCCTGGGAGACTGACAGCAAAAACGAGCAGTGGTTTGGTGCAGAGTGTGCACGCCCGAGGTGGGTTCAGGTTACAGTCACCTAGCCATTCTTGGTAAATTTTCCCAGAATCCCCCAGTTGGCACCCGTCCGGATGGAGGAAGCGATCAATAGCTGCCACTTCCCAACCGCCCCGACCAAAATGTATGACAGCTAGGGCTTCAGGAACAGTTTGTGTGTCCATTAGCAGAGACAGGTATATTAAGAAATCGCTGAACTCATTGACCTATGGGTGTTAGCATCTGTGTGTGTGTGTGTGTTGGGAGTAAAGCCAGTCCTTAGACTCACCGTTTTCTCTTGCTCTTCCTCTGCGTCTGAATCACTCTCATCATCTAGATGAAACCAGAACACATTTTATGTTTATATTAAGCAACACTGAGTATATCAGAAAAATCAACTCCACAAGAAGGACATGTGTTCAATGTGCACATGCTGTATGTGTGACGACAGGCATGTACAGTAGTGTTTGTACCCTGGGAATCTTCTGGAGGTTTGGACAGCGCCTTGGCCTCATCCACATCACCACTGATTGAGACAGTCAGGTTCTTGTCTGAAATGGAAACAAGAAGAATTCACTGACAATCTGAGCTTACATCCCACAAAGAAAAACTCTACGTTGTCTTGAAACATAGGATATTCTCTAATGTTTTCTTACCACAGGCTTGGCCATAGGCATTGGCTTGAACAAACAGGACGTAAAGAGGTGGAGGCAGGTGGCGGGCAACCTCTGTCTGTTTCTGAGTCTGTTCAAAAGGCATGGACAGGTACTGCTGCACTGGGAGAGAGGCCTGTGAAAGAAGAGCGAGAATACAGTCATTCAGAGCGTCGATAGATGGTGTCCATTGGTGGTCCAGAAGTTAAGACCTTCACTTCAATGAAGAAAAAACATTAATGGGACTCTATAGAATACTTTTGCTTAAAATTAAATCAATCACTGCTCCAAACAGCTGAGACTGTCTGGAACAAGAGGGACAGTGTGGTCCTATCAAAGCTCAAAACCTTTAAACAGCATCCAGACAGTCGTTATACCTGCATGATGGCAGTGAGTCCTGGCTGCAAACTTGTCAGATGTTCCTTCTTCACCTCGATGCTCTTCTGGATCTTCTCCTTCGTGGCCTGTGACTCCTTGTATTTCTCGGCCAACCTGTATCCAAGCACAAACTTCACTGTTGCTCTGTGTTCCCTCAAGACTATTTTTTGACCACAGCGTGCTACTAATGTAAGTTTGCATACCTTTTCCTCTGTTCAAGCTCCCAGTCCAGTCGTGCCAGTGTGAGTTGGTGGGGATCATTCTTTGTGAGTTGAGGCCTGGAAATGTCCTGTGGCGCCTCCTGGTAAAACTCTTCCTCAGACACCAAGTCTATTTCCTCATGCTTAGACCTAGGTCAGGGGAAAGTATGTTAACTAAGCATTGTGAGGTGAATTCTGTGTATGAAAAGGAACTATCCATAAAGTTTATTATCATTACCACTGTGGAACCATGCGTTTCTTAAAATATGTACATGAACAGTGGAAGTACCAAGTCATATTTACAAGCTTTACTCCACATGAGCAACTTTTTGTATAACTAACTATAAATTTACAGCGTGTTTTAAGGTGAGTAATACTTCTTCACCCAAGGACATACTGACTGATTTGATGCTGGCTTTATTTCTAGGGCTTGATGTGACCCAACTGCCACAAGTATTTTGAAACCTCTTAGGTTTTTGTTCTTATTGTGTATAATGATGGATAACTTTAGTAGAATTTCATGGGACATAATTATGCTTGTTCTCAAGTATGTGCAAAGCAAAGGCCGGTCTACTTGAATGAGATATTTTGTACTAACTTGAACTCCAGACACTTGCTGATCTCCTTCTGAAGATGCATAACTTCATACAGCAGGTTCTGTAACTGAAGGTGTAGCACATCCACTCTCTGCTTTGCCTGAAAGGAAAGAAACGGTGGTTAACCATGGTGACACTGGAAATAAATACATGCCAAACATGCCAGGAATCTGAGCCAGGATTCTGTAAGAACATCAATAAATAGGATCCGAAACTGGATTGATACATTTTCAACAAAAACAAACCCGAGGTGTAAGCTTTCTTTGCTGTGTACAGTGGCAGCTACGGCGTTTAGGTGTTATTAGTAGAAACAAAGTGCTTGGTGTTAAACTTGCTTTTCCTGATCAGCACAAAAGGGAGTTGAGACAGCACTTTTTCAGCATATGAATGGAATAGTGCGAACTTAACATAAGCTGGTATTTATTTTAATTTATCATAAAAGCTGGACAGCATTGGAGAGTTGCATGGGAGTTACCTCGTGTGTCTGGTCTCTGCCTCTCTTTAGTCGCATGTGAGCTAGACGATTAAGTTTTTTCAGATTCATGAAGTGTATGCAACTCTGCATACGTCTCTTCTCCACCTCAGCACACTGAGAACAGATACAACTAGTTAGACTTCATTATTATGGTGAAAAAGACACAATCAATTTAGCCTCATATCATTTATACTATGTTGTGATGTATTAAAGTTACTAGTACTTCAACCTGTATGTATAAAGTGTGTTTATTACTGTCAAAAAGTGACAAGGTGTATCGTAAATATAAGATTCTTACCCCTTCTTTGGCTCCGTTGGCTTTAAGATCCTGGATTTCACCCATGAGTGTGGCTAAACTCTCACATGACTCTTTGTACTGCAGATAGTCCTGCTCAGGGTCCCTGCTGTCCAGCTCCACCTCCTCACTATACACACGCACATCCTGGAAAAAAATAAAACCCTACATCAGTATACACAGTATATCAGAATCAGAATGAGGCTTATTGCCAGGTACATTTTCACATTCACAGGAGGAATTTGCCTTGGTATGTATTGGTGCTCAGCAGTACACATGAACATATATTAACTCCTTTGAAGTTCTCACTCTTAAAGTTGGAGGGCTGCAACCTATCATATTTGTTATAATTTAATCGCCCCCCAAAACTGCCTGGAGGATTTTTATCAGAACTTCCTGAATTTTTATCTACTCTGGTTTTAAATTATGACAGAATTGTTCTTTGTGGCGATTTTAATATTCATGTTGATGACCCCAACAATGTTAATGCAAATGACTTTTTAAATATGGCCACTTCTTTTAACTTCAAACAACATGTCAAAGGACAAACACATAACCGTGGTCATACACTGGACTTGGTTTTTACCCTGGGTGTCAGCATTTCCTCTGTGGAATTAGTGGACATGACCATATCTGACCACAGATGTATTGTTTTTAGCTGCGATTCGCCTGTTACTCATGCCGCCTCACCAAGCTCCGTGTGTTCTCGCTTCTTTAATGAACAAAGTGTTTCAAAGTTTTGCGCATTCTTTCAGAGCCAAAGCCAACACCTGTCTGATTCCAACACCAACAATCTGGTCGATCACTTCAATCATATTTGCTTGTCGTCACTAAATATTACTGCTCCTCTAAAGGTTAGGCCTACGTCTAAAGCTAGTAAGCAACCCTGGATAAATGACAGCATTCATAGCCTAAAAAGGGAATGCAGGAAAGCAGAGCGCAGATGGAAAAAATCCAGTCTCCAAGTCCATTACCTCAGTCTGAAGGATATATTAATTAACTACAATAACATGGTTAAGGATGCGAGAACACACTATTTTTCTGAACTCATTACTACACATAAACACAATCCCAGGTTTCTGTTTAAGACTGTGGATCAGCTGGTAAACCCAACCCCTCCTTGTGCCTCAGCTGGAAGTAATGATGACTGTGAATTGTTTTTATCTTATTTTACCAATAAGGTGGTGTCAATCAGAGCCTCTATTACCCCTGCGGCCTCTTACTCAGAGGTTCCTCACCAGCAACAAGAGAGTTTTAACCAGTTTTATCCCATCGACTTGTCTGAGCTTTTAAAAACAGTATCACAAATGAGAGTGTCCTCCAGCCCACTTGATGTAATACCTACAAAGTTTTTACTGAAAGTAATAGATTCTGTTGGGCCCCATTTGATCTCTGTTTTCAACAGCTCCCTATTTACTGGTTGTGTCCCTGATTATTTTAAAACGGCTTGCGTGAACCCACTTTTAAAGAAACCTGGTTTAGATCCCTCCCTCCCACAAAATTTTAGACCAATTTCAAAACTGCCTTTTATTGCAAAGATTCTAGAAAGAATTGTGTCCAAACAGCTGCTCACTGTACTGGAAAA